>NW_027095444.1:942911-1002945 GCF_036850765.1 Saccopteryx bilineata
CTCCAATTCCAGCCTTTTCTGCCATTCTATTTGTAATTCATATTGAAGCTTTTGACCTCGGGCAGTTTCCTCTTGAGTAAAAAACATGTAGCCCATGGCCCCTAAAAGGACAGCCATGGGGAGCCAGAGCAGCAATCAGTACTCTATCCTACCCATCAAGGGTGGTGGCTCCATACCAATCTCTGAATCCTGCCAGAAACTATGCCAGTTGTAAGGCCAGGAGCCACCATCATGGCCATTCACATGCAGGTCCCCATTGGATTCGAGCAGACGATAAAGAATTGGTGGAGTCAGAGAATGGGGGGCCATCCTATTTATTGGTGTCTCACCAAGACAGGCAAACCACAAAAGAAGACAAGGGAAAAGCAGAAAACCAGCTCTTCCCGTGAAGGGCAAGAGAACAGGGAAGCCCCTGCAATTGTGATAGCAGGAACTGTGTGTCCAAGCTCCTGGTCTGTCCCACTTTATAGTGTAGAAAACCAAAATCCCTTAATCCAATATACAAACAAGGAAGTCTCTGATACAAAGTCACTTATCCAAGGCATAATTGGATTCCTCATGAGAGTGAACCACCCAGATCATACAATCAGTCAAGGGTGTGGGGAAAAGCTTAGTCCCAAAACCAAACCTTAGGCTACAATGACCTGGCCTGCTTATCGCCTGTCCCCCACACCCAATATAAGTCACAAGCGAGCAAACATATATATCATATTTACAAACATATTTGACCAACACCCTCCCTCCGAGATCCTCTCTGGGCTCTCAGCCCCACCCCACCCCCTCCATTTTGGCAAGCAGAGGAGGTTCAGACACTCCCTACCAGGACTCCTGTAGTTTCTTCTTTTCTCCTTGGTTTTTGAGAGTCATTCTTGCAGTTCAGAGTTGTTTTTTTATGCTGATTTTTCCTAAATTGATTTGTATTCCAGTTTGGTGGTGAGAGCTGGGCTTCTGTGCATCCGCCTACTCCGCTGCCATCTTTTTCTCCCAATGCTGGCTTTTATATTGAAAAAAGTTTCATCCATATATTTTTTGCTTTAAAATGAGAAATTATAAGGAGCCCTCATTTAAATTTAAATTGAATAGTATATGGATTCTTAAGACTTGCTAATTTGGTTAATACATTATAAGATATTCAAAGTTTGAAATCAAATAAGAATTCAAGTATTAGAATTAAAGGTGTATGTTATACCTGTGTTTCTGTGTTGAAAATTGTCTTATTTATGTGTAAAATATGCTCAAATTTGTAAAACTAAGGAATTAAATAAAATCAACTCATTTAAGAATTTATCTCAAGCTGCTTCAGACAGTTGGCTGCTTGTTTAAGGCAACATCCTGAAAAAGGAGGTGTTAGATTCAGGGAGTACTGACATGCTGGGGCTGCCAAGAGTGTACAAGGTCCCTGTGATGCTGAGAACAAAGAGTTCAGCAACATCCTGCATTGAGTCAGAGACTCTTATCAGAAGTTTATGTTTGAAATTCTCCACTGAGCAATACCCCCCTGTAACTGTGCACGACCCCCCTAGCCAATAGCTAACAGACACATCAGCTTCTGTATTATACTTGCTCATCCTAGATAGCCACCATATAAAAAGGACCCATTTTATAAGCTCGTGGCTGCAGTGCTCCAGTCTCTTCAGAGGCGTGGGTTGCCTGCAGTCCCTGCGCAGGTTTGGGGGGCTGCAGTGCTCCAGTCTTTTCAGAGGTGTGGGTTGCCTGCAGTCCCTGCACAGGTTGGGGGGGCTGAAGTGCTCCAGTCTCTTCAGAGGCATGAGTTGCCTGCAGTCCCTGCGCAGGTTTGGGGGGCTGCAGTGCTCCCTTGCATGGGTTGCCTGCAGTCCCTGTGCAGGTCGGCAATAAAACTTATAAAATTTACTTTGGGTCTGCTGTGGCCTGTCTCCTGGGATGTAACAGATGGAGGCCCCAGCGAGATTGGCCATGTAAGACCCCTCCTCACAGAGTGGGCTGCAGCAGACTTTGGTAGCTGGCCAGCCTCCGGCAGTTGCCATTTGGAAACTGAATTTGGCTGATTTGAAACATTTGGAGTCTTGAGACTGTTTGGTAAGGAAGCTTCCTCTTTGAATATTTGGAAACAGAGCTCTGGTTAGAAAAGGGTGTAGTGGAGCAGGCCAGACACCACCTGATTTCTCCCCACCTGGTGAGTTGGGGAACGCAGGACGCTGCCTTCTCCCTTTGGTTTTGGTTTAGAAGTTTTGTTTGTTTCGTGTGCATATTTGGTTTGTTTGTCTGCTAATAGAGTGGCCTACTTAAGAGCAGACTGGCCAAACCAAGGATTGCTAGACCCATAGAAAACATAGAGAGTTTAGCATACTATCACCAGCACCCACCTGCAGGCAGGTGGCATGGTCAGTATGCAGCCAGTATAGCAGCAGAGGTAGAGAAAGAAAAGGCATCCAGGCTGCAGCTGGCTGCAGAAGAAGCAGCAGGCTCCCCTCACAGTTTCAGGAACTTGCCCCTCCCCCTTGGGCACCAGCTCAAGGGCTGAGCCACTGATTAGTCAGGCAAAAGATAACAGTGCAGTAAGCTAGAGGTTATCATCACCTTGCTACAGCCCCCTGCCCTCCTCTGCTTTGGCTCCCGGGAATCCCCACCTCCTATCTGGAGCCAGACCGGAGGAGAAGATTTAGGGAATTACGGCCCCTTCTAAATCCACTGCTTTAGGGTTCTTTAAATACAGGATTCCCAATTTTGTTCTCTTATTCAAGCCCCTCAGTGAGATCTTTTGAGCATGGCTTTTAAGGTCTATAATGACCAAGGAAGTAACAGAAAAGGCAAAAAGTCCCAAAAGAAGTCAGGAAATACCAACTTTTGGCTCCAGCGCCCTAAGGGGCTTCATAGCTTTTATCAAGGCCCTGCTCCAGAGTGGAAAGAAAGGTCATTGAACTGAAGCCTGCCAGGCTTCCAGGCCCCATCAAGGGACACGTCTGTGCTGTGGAAAGAGTAACATGAGAAGTTAAGCTGCCCCCTTGCTCCATGGAAGGAGGGTTCAGTCTCTTCTAGCCCTGCTCCAGCTACCTGTGACCTGACCTTGCCCAGCGTGCTGGGAATTGCCACTGAAGGCCTAAGGACATGTTCACGAGCCTAAGGTATTTCTTCCAAGTAGCAGGTAAGCTAATCTCATTTCTTGTAAACACAAGGGCCATCTGCTATGCCTTGCTTGAATATTTAAGTTTTATTTATCCCTCAAAGATCTCTACTGTGGGTATTGACAGTCTGGTTTTATTGCTTTATGTTTAGTATCTCCTTTATTTCTCTTATCTCAATACTCCATGCCTATTATAGGCTGGGACCTGCTGCTAATTCCAGCTAGAAGCAGTGGTCACTAGGACTTAAACTCTAACTGCAAAGTGTAGAAATGTAACACCCTTTCCCTAAGTACTTACAGGTTTTATAGGTTACTCAGCAAACTGTTCAAAGACTGTCCAAGAGGCACTTCTAGCAGTACACCACCCAAGGACTGATTCCCACGTAGACGAGTCCAAACACCATGATCATGACAACTCCCACTACTGCCAAGATAGAAGGCATACCCGCCTGGGTCCACCACAGCCGGCTGAAGCTTGCAGTCCCAGCAGAGACACCTTTGTGGACAGCGATGACTGACCCCACCAACCCTTGTAAGCTGGCCCTGAGAAGGACAGCATGCCCTGCTTCAGCCACAAACCAGAAGTTAACTGGTCCACGCATGCCTAATGCCTTGAGAAACTCACTAAGGACCTCCTTTTAATTAGACTTTGGGGAGGGAGGGAATCTAAGGTAAAGGAAAGCCAAGTAAGTCATCTTAAGGTTTGATGCATGTACTGCTATGAGTCATGCAGAAAGGGGGTGTAAGTCCTTTGGCTGAGAGAGAAGCTACAAGGTAAATGAAAGTTATGTATGTGCTCATAGCTACCACTATAGAATAACCTATGAATATTGGTCATGTGTCCAATAGGCTACTTAGGAAAAGGACACCTTCAAAAAGCAATCTTTAAAAGAGGATTACTTAGTACTAACTTAGTCTTTGCTAAAAATTAAGGTTTTTAGGATATAAGAATTCTGATAAATTAGAAAGGAATTGTATGGTTTTGATAATAGAAGGTATAAGGTGTAGAGGTACTTTTGAAAAGGAGAGGAAAAAGCAAGTTGTTATGAAGGCCAGTTATTCCTGGATAAGAAAGTGCATAAAAGTTGAAGGTTTATATAAGTTGTAGAAGGTTTGTGTAAGTTGCAGAAGGTTTGTGTAAGTTGCAGAAGGTTTGTGTAATTTGCAGAAGGTTTGTGCAAGTTGTAAGAAGTTAGTACAGAGAAGAAAAATACAAGGCAGAAAAAGATTTGTCCATAAAGCTTGTAGTACTAAGGGCACACTATCAGCATGCCAGCACATACTAGGGAGGACCCCTTACCTAATTAGCTTATAGCTACAGTTAAAGTAGAAAATTCTCATAAGCCCCAGCCTTATACCATTCTCCCCACTGATGAAGAATCAAGGATTTGATTATGCCCAAAAGAGATGGGGGAATGTTAGATTCAGGGAGTACTGACATTCTGGGGCTGCCAAGAGTGTACAAGGTCCCTGTGATGCTGAGAACAAAGAGTTCAGCAACATCTTGCATTGAGTCAGAGACCCTTATCAGAAGTTTATGTTTGAAATTCTCCACTGAGCAATACCCCCCCTGTAACTGCGCACGACCTCCCTAGCCAATAGCTAACAGCCACATCAGCTTCTGTATTATGCTTGCTCATCCTAGATAGCCACCCTATAAAAAGGAGCCATTTTAAAAGCTCGTGGCTGCAGTGCTCCAGTCTCTTCAGAGGCGTGGGTTGCCTGCAGTCCCTGTGCAGGTTTGCTGGGCTGCAGTGCTCCAGTCTTTTCAGAGGTGTGGGTTGCCTGCAGTCCCTGCACAGGTTGGGGGGGGGCTGCAGTGCTCCAGTCTCTTCGGAGGCATGGGTTGCCTGCAGTCTCTGTGCAGCTCTGCAATAAAACTTATAAAATTTACTTTGTGTCTGCTGTGGCCTGTCTCCTAGGATGTAACAGAGGCACTGAGGAAAGCAGGAATTTAGTTCCTCTGATGCCCTATAATAGACTTAAAAATACAAAAGACTTTTAGACATAGAAGCTAATACATCTCTTATTACTAAGCAACATTAGTTTTCTTTTTAGCCCACCAAGGCAGTAGTCAGTAAGCTGCATGGCTTAGGAGAAGTCCCTAACAAAGCTCTAAAATTTCTTTTACAATAGGAAAATAACAAGGGTCATTTGGCCTCTGATAAAGAAAAACATTTATCTTATAAATAATTAAAAGAGAAACTTTTTAAATTACAGTCTAAACTTTCTGACAAGGCATTTTTTATACTCACTATGACCAAATTTCTGTCAAAGCTCTTAAAGAGTTAAAAACAGCTTGCTCCCAGTATAAAACTAATTGTCTTTATACACAGGGACTACTATCCTTCTTCATAGACTTTGAATGTTTTATTTCAAAAAAATTAGAAATGTTAGCTTGAACTGTTCTTTCAAAAGCAAAAGAGTTACAATTTACAACTTAGAAAAATCAAGCTTGTATTCAAGCTAATCAAAATGCTAATGCTAACCCTCTTATTAATATTACACAAGATGAACTTTTTAAATGGACAATTTGATCATTTACAACAGTAATGTAGACAAAATGTAGGGGTGAGGATTTGCTCTTATTTCCACAAATACAGGACTAGTAGATACCTTCCAGAGAATTGAAGCCTCAGCATAAGTTGGAAATAGAAAAAAGAAAAATTTGACAATTAAATAAACTTACCCAGAAGGCAAAAAATGTTTTAACTAAGATTAAGACTTCAAAAAACATCATTGACTTTGTTTCTAGCAATGCTTGCTGTTGTGTCTATAACAATAAGCATAACTAACTATTTTTACTAAGTTTATATTACTTAAATAAGCAATGTCGAATAGTCAGACACTGTATCAACATTATGTAAATCAATCTTTAGAAAAAATTTTTTAAAAATATCCTCAATCTTGCCTGACCAGGTGGTGGCACAGTGGATAGAGCATTGGACTGGGATGCGGAAGGACCCAGGTCCGAGACCCCGAGGTCACCAGCTCGAGTGCAGGCTCATCTGGCTTGAGCAAAGAGCTCACCAGCTTAGGCCCAAGGTCGCTGGATCCAGCAGGGGGGTACTCGGTCTGCTGAAGGCCAGCAGTCAAGGCATATGTGAGAAAGCAATCAATGAACAACTAAGAAGTCGCAACGTGCAACAAGAAACCGATGATTGATGCTTCTCATCTCTCTCCATTCCTGTCTGTCTGTCCCTGTCTATCTCTGCCTCTGTACAAAAAGAAGAAAGAAAAAAAATATCCTCAATCTTTAATAATGCATTATATAAGTGACATATTAATAGCTTATAAAAATAATGCTGAACTTTCAGTCATCCTTAAAAATGCTTCTGAAGCCTTAAATCAGTGTAGTTTGATTGTAGTTAAAGACAAAATTCAAACATCCTATCCTATTAACATTGTTACTAATTCACAATATGTAGAACATATAATTAAACTTATAGAAACTGTTTATATTTCAAATAATAGTTCTAGATTGCACAAATTGTTTCAAGAGTTACAACTTTTATTGTAGGAATGAAATTTGCCTATCTATATAACTCACATTCATTCTTATACAGCTTTACCAGGACCTATGTCTACTACAGATAATGAAGTTGATCAATTACTCATTAGATCAATAAAAATAGCTACTAAGTTTTATACAAAGACTCATACAAATAAAAAAGATTTAATGCAAAAATTTAAAATAACCCGGTGAGAAGCTTGGAATATTGTTAGAAACTGTCCTCAGTATAGTATTATAAATGCTCCTCCATTACCAAGAGGAATGAATCCTAGAGGGCAACACAGTAATAACCTGTAGCAAATAGATATTGCTCATATTTCTTCTTTTAAAAAACTATCTTATGTATGGTTTTATTAATATTTATTCTTCCTTTTGATAGGCCACACATTTGCCTAGAGAAAAGGTTAATTGTGTCATTCAACACCTTATTGAAGCTTTTAATGTTATAGGCATTCCTAAAGCAATTAAAACTGACAATAGTCCTGTCTATACATCTACTCAATTTCAACAATTCTTAGCATTTTAGAATATTAAACAAAGTACTAAAATTCCATATAACCCACAAGAACAAGCAATTATTGAATGCAGTAATTGCACTCTAAAAAATGTTACTTAAACAAAAGGGGGGAGAAGAAAGAAGATTATTTCCTAGAATTATGTTACACAAAGCTTTATTTACTTTAAATTTCTTAAATACAGGAGAAGATAATTTGCTGCAGACAGACATTGGACAAAAAATAACAGTTCTAAGATTAATCAACCTGTGCATTATAAAAGTGAGTTGGATCAATAGGTACCTAGTGTAGTGCAACATTGTGGAAGAGGGTTTGCTTGTGTCATTGCAGAATCGGTGAAGTCCTTTGGAGTCCTGCTCTCAGAATTAAACTAACAACATGAATAAGAACAATATATTCTTTCCATATCTGCCCATTGCTGAGATGGAAGAAATGAATTTCAAAGGAAGAATCTTAAAGGTACTGCTGCTAGGTATTGAAAAGACTAAAATATCAAGTTGGGTTCAACTTAAAGAGCTGATCTTAAATTGTAAAAATATGCTACAAGATACTAGAAAAAAAAATGCTACTAACCTCATTTTAGCAATGATTGCTTTGGTAACAATTCTGGTAAGTAGAGCTGAAAATTTTAGTTATTAGGCATATGTTCCTAATCCTCCATTAAGTAGAGCTATTTATTAGGAAAATAGTGCCTTTCTTATTTTTGTTAATGACTCTAATTGGCTTCTAGGATCTTTTAATGATAGAGGACCCTTAGCACCTTTAAAAGAAGGTGTAAAATTAGAAAATCATACAATAGGAGTTGAGGAATTACCTATATGTATAGGACATGAGCCACATTGTTTAAACATAGAAGCTCAAGCTTGGCTCTCTATTGTCAAAGATAACAGTAAAGGAGATGAAAAAAACACGTTTGTTACAAGGATATAGATTTAAAAGTAATACATCTGTACATAAAACGTTATAGATTAAAGTCCTCATAGCTCTGCCCAAGTTAAAGGGCAGGTGCTGATTTAAGGTGGCATAAGAACAATTGTTTAAAGCTGGTGATCAAAGTAATTATACTATCATATAGCATAGAGGTGGGATGTCACCTCAAGCTCTTCATATAAAATTTGGTACTATACAATATCATTTGTGGAAAGTAGCCATGGCACTTAAACAATGTCAGTGTAGAAAGGAAAAATCTGGAGAAATTATTCTTCTAATCATATTATGTTAATCATTAAGAAGAAAGAAATATTTCATATCTGCTTGTGTTAGATTTCTTTATATGTTTGTTATAGGTAAAACCAAATAGACAGCTGAAAATTATTCAATAACTTGCAATAAGTGTGCTTTTTATACATGTATTAACTCTTCTATTCTTTTTAATAAAATAGTCAAAGTCTTTACATTTTAAGAACCTGAACAGTAGTCTAGATTCCAGTACAGATAAAGCAGATATGGCAGGGTTCCCCTTCCATGATGCTGTTATAACATCTTATTAAGTCCTTGAAGTGAACCAAGAGACTAGTTGGATTGATCATCACCATTATTATGAAACTAATAGCTTTAACCACCGTGGCTGCTGTATCTGAAGTTACATTACATCAAAATATAGACTGTGGACTTTCTGAAAAAATGGCATGAAGATTCTGAACAACTGTGGACTTCTCAATAATGTATAAATAGTAACATTAATACTAAAATTAATAACTTAGAACAGACTATAATTATGTTAAGAGATCAAATTGTTAGCCTGCAAAGACAAATTAAGCTCAGATGTAATTAGAATATAACTACTTTATGTGTTATCCCTATTTCTTAAAATCATACTTATTTCCATTAGAAAAATGTTAAAAAATATATTTGTTAAATCATTATAATGTAACTAAAGAAATCATTAAATTACAAAGACATATTCATGAAGTTTTCCAAAGAAAATTAGAAATTCTGACAGGGCAACCTATATTGAAGGGATTAATGGATAATTTATCATAATTAAATCCTACTGAATATATTAAAGGATTTTGGGGATCCACTGTAAGACTTTTTATAATAATATTCATTCTATATTTTCTTTTATATGTAGTCTGTTGACAAATTAAAGCAAGATAAATAAGGGATGAATGACAGAAGGCTGTGTTTTCTGTGGTGCTTCATAACATTCAGCATAAACAAAAAGGGGGAAATGTAGTGGAATAACCCATTGCATGGCCTTGAATGGGAACACAGCCAACAAGAAAAGAATTTTTGCTAAGAAAATTGTTTTGTGACTTGAAGGCGGGTCACTGAAACAGGTTCATGTGACTGAAGGCAGTTGCTGGGCTTTTTCTCAGTAAAACATTCTCATAAGATTACTGTACTTTCCAAGGTTATCCCTTAAGATAAAGAGAGGAATGTTGTGGGATCCATAGAAGCAATAGCAATTAATGCCTTCTGATATTATGTTGTTACTAAGCTATCTTGCAGGTGCACTCCATGTATCTTTAAGTAAAAGTTACACTTGATGTTATGCCAATTTTTCAGTAAACAAGCTTTTTGAAGTCTTGTGAATAAAATTAGGACACAACGTGAACTCAGGGCCATTTGCCTGAGTGAGCAGTGGTATGTTGCTAGTCCTTGATGGTTTCATCTGATGATCTCTTTCTCTGTGCCCCTGACTCACAACAACACCAAGTTAAATTAACCTCACTAATCCTGAGTTTCTCATTTATAATATAATAAGACCATCCTCATTGAATTCTTAGGAGGACTTGGACAATATATGTAAATTGCTCAGCTCAATAACCAACTACTGAACCCCAAACAAAGATAGTTGTGAGGACAACAAAAATTGTAAGGTAAGAGCAATGTTTAGAGCTGCATTACTGCCCATGGAGCTCAGTTTTTAACCTGCTTTACTATTTTACAATGCTCAGCACTCTTAATGAGGCAGGGGACAGTCTAAAGATAGTACAGCAGTCAACCCAATCCATGGGTTCTACCTTGCTTTGATCTATAACCTCCTTTATATGGGGCCGAGTTTAATTCCAATCACCTTACCCTTTCCATAACATATCTTATAGATGTTAAAGCAAAAAATACATTTTTGCCACACAATTCAAGATTTCAACTACCATAGTTCTACATTGTTAAGTCCTAACTTTATTACTGTAAAAGGGAAAATGCCAAAGCCAGCTACGAAATGGGCCAAACACCAAAAAGCCCTGTTTATTTAAAATGAGTGCATTTTGCCTCTGGTGCACACGTTATGCATTTACAATTCTGGTATCCTCTACAAAATCCGTTTTCCTAGACAACAGACACATTCAGTTTATCACCACCTCGTGGTGAGGCCTAATGAAGCTGGCTCATCAATACTAATAGGCAGATTCTCTCATGGTCTCCCAGCACCTTCCCGTGGTCCAGGAAAAAGGAGCCTTCTCGTTCAATATGGAAAGTGCTCATTTCTGTTTTTCATTAGAACATGCTGCTTGAACTCCAGGCTCACAGTGACCCTGGGAAGGACTTGCTCAGACCATCAGACAGAAGGCAGTATTGCTCTACACATTTAATCTCTCTGTATTTCTGATGCTTCTACTATGTTCTTTCTTTGCTCTTCAGTATCACCCACAATCACCAGAAGGCCTTCTGCAGTGCCCATGACTGGGCTTGTCCTCATCCAATTTTATTCAAACCTAGTCAGTTACAGTTACTCCTGTCCACCTGCAAGCATCCTTTTACATTAGAGGAGAAACTCAGTTCTATCATTTCAGTCATAATCTGAAATATTTCTTTTTAAAAGATTATCAAAAAAACAAACATGTATTCAATATTTTAAATTATACACACATATATTTTCATGTCAAGTTCTTTGAAAAACAATTTCTCCAAAATTTTTACAGTATTTACTTCTGAGTATAAAAAAAAACTTTCAATGATATTTAGTTTCATATTTATGGTTTTCTAGATTTTTTTTGAAGTCTTTACATGAGAATGTAACATTTCATAATAAAAATGTACTTTCACTTTAAAAAGTCAATTATATTTTGGCCTGACCTGTCATGACGCAGTGGATAAAGCATCGACCTGAAAATGCTGAGGTCACTGGTTCGAAATCCTGGGCTTGCCTGGTCAAGGCACATATGAGAGTTGATGCTTCCAGCTCCTCCCCCCTTCTCTCTCTGTCTCTTCTCTCTCTTTCTCTCTCTCTTTCTCTCCTCTCTAAAATGAATAAATTTAAAATTAAAAAAAAAATGAAAAAAAATTCAATTATATTTTAACATGACATGTGCCTCAAAAGTCTTTCTAGCAGTTCCTAAACTTGGTTGTATGTCAGACTTAGCAGAGGAGCCCTTTAAAAATGCAGATAGTGGAGGGATGACGTCAGAGTAATGGCGCAGTAGGAAGCGATACCGATAAAACTCTCCCAAAACTCAACAAGATCTTCAACCAGAAAAAGAAAAACCTATCCTTGGAGCCTCCTGATGTTTAGCAATACACCTGAAGGTATGGTCGAGCCAAATGGCCAAACCAGGCTGTGGCACAGAGATCCAAGCCAAGGAAAAACTGTGCCTGTGGTAACCCAGTCAATACAAGCTAACACTCGCACCAAACCCAGACAAAGAAAGACAAGTGGGGCAGTCATTTTCCCCGATCTCCTGGTCAGCGCATGCAGATAGTGGGCGAGAGATTCCTTTGAAAGCCCCGGGAGTGGGCACCTGTGTTATCCCACAGAGAGGCAAAGTCAGAAGCCTTTGTGTAGGCCAAAAGTGGAATCTCCAGGCCACCCCAGTGCCCTAAAAAAGCCACGCACGGGAGGGAGTGAGAGCCAATTCCAATGCTGGAACTTTTCCGTGCGGGCGGGGGTTTCACTCAGAGGGTAAGACTGCCGGCCTGATATCCTGGTCTGTGCACAGATAGTGAGTGAGAGTTTCCTCCAAGCACCCCATCTGTGTTACCTGACAGAGTGGCAGAGCCAGAGGTCTTTGAGTGGGCGGAAGCCCCGCCTGATTATGCTAGCAGCTCTGACTGACTGATTCTTACCCAGAACCCTGTGCTAAGTGGGAATAGAGTGGGGAGTTGCCAGCTCTTTGAGCCTCTTACTATCCAGGCAGAGGCAGCAGCAACCCCACAGCTGGATTATCAGGCTACTAATTGAGAAAGGGAAGACTAAGAGAGAGGCTCCAGGAACACGGACTCTCTGTCAAAGTCTATAAATGCTAATGAGCCTTGACTGCCAACAAGACTGAAGCACAATAGATGACGTCACCATAGAGACTTATCAACTGCAAACCTCTACCTGAGCATGCCAAAGGGGCAGAACCTAGGGTACAGAGTCACTGACCAGGAAGAGGGAGAGAAAAGTAAAAGCAAGAAGATAACCTCTCAAAATCAAGAATAATCCACAGACTTTATAACATATCCCATTTTATTATATTTGTTCATTTGTTTCTCTTATCTTCATTTTTGATTTTTTTTTTCCTCCTCCAATTTGATCATTTAACTCTCTGCCAGTCTTACTCTCTCCTCTCCTTGAATTATACTACCCATAAGTGTTACATATCCCATTATCTTTTCTTTCCTCTTCCTTTCTCTCTATGAGGGTTGCACTCAAAAACTCTTAACTCTCTCTCTCTCTCCTCTTTTTTCTTCTTTTAGTGGTTTCCTCTTTTTTTTCTCTCTCTCTTTCTTTTCTCCCTCTATATTAGTTTCTTTCTTTCTCCTTTACGTCTCCTCTCATTCGAACCTCAATAATGAACAAATTAACTTATCTGGAACTCAAACTTATGTTTGCGGAATTGGGGGGGGGGGTTACTTCACCTTTTTAACTCACTAGCAGTGCTCCCATCCCTGGCTCTCCATTTTATCTAGTTCTTGTTCCACTAAATACAATAGTAATTTTTTAATTTGTCCCCCCATTTTCCTGTTAACCTCTTATTCCTCTCATTATAACTCTTAGTAAACCAACACCTAAAAGCAAATCATTTTATTCTTGATACAATTTTTTCCTTATTTGCTTTTTGTGAATCCATACCCCCCTTTTTTCTTTCTTTTTTTTCCTTTTTATTACTTCTCCCCAATTCAGGCCCTCCATTAAAATTTGTTCTATTAGATTGTTCTATTTAGTACAATATAATTCACAGTTCACCATAAGATTTTCTCAAGAAAAAGGGGAGAGAAGAGGAGAGAAAAAAAGGAGAAGGGGAATAATTTTTTTATTTTTATTTTATTTTTCTTTATTTAATTATTTATTTTTTTAAAAAAAACTATTTTTTATTTTTTATTTTAATTTTTTTAACTTTTTATTCTTTATTAAATCTCATTAATACTATCAACAAAACCACCCTCAGATGCCATTAAGGAAGAGAAAATCAAATATCATGGAAAGGCACATATGAGAAAGCAATCAATGAAGAACTAAGGTGTTGCAACAAAAAACTGATGATTGATGCTTCTTACAAAGATAATGAGTCTTTATTGAGCAGCCCCTTAGGCCAATTTTTTATCTTAGCAAAGTCTTGGGTTGAGTCCACTAAATTATATTTTCTCTAGGGAGACTTCCTAATCTAGAAAACAGAGTAATGAAATAGTGATACTAGCATCACATTGGGACATAAAATTAAGGAGGCTATTTTCACCTTGGCAAGTAATAATTCAGTTAGTAAACAACTCAGGGGGGAAAATGCTCAAGTGTCAAAGTAAATATCTTGATGTCAGATTAAATCCCAAGCTGCTAAAATAATGACTTTGTTAACAAAAATGGGTTTTCTAGACCCTTTAAAAGAAAGTCTTTAAGTAAAATCTGTGTCCAGGAGAACAAGGCAAAGAACATTTCTGTTCCTCCAACTGTAACATCAGCCACACTAATAAAACCTGATTCTCACAAAGACAGGGAAACTTCCAAAACTTATTGGTATCTTTCCTAAGAGCAATGCTAATGATATGTTTGTCATGGGAAGTTCAGGATCCTAAAGAGCAAACAATATGAGTGCCATCTTTCTGTCTTTCTATTTTCATTTTTATTGTATACAAATTTTACTTCAATTAAAAGAATCATTAACTTAGCTGTTATTAGCAAGACAGGTAATAGCAAATGTTGGAGAGGCTGTGGAGAAAAAGGAACCCTCATCCACTGTTGGTGGGAATGTAAAGTAGTACAACCATTATGGAAGAAAGTATGGTGGTTCCTCAAAAAAACTGAAAATAGAACTACCTTATGACCCAGCAATCCCTCTACTGGGTATATATCCCAAAAACTCAGAAACATTGATATGTAAAGACACATGCAGCCCCATGTTTATTGCAGCATTGTTCACAGTGGCTAGGACATGGAAACAACCAAAAAACCCATCAATAGATGACTGGATAAAGAAGATGTGGCACATATACACTATGGAATACTACTCAGCCATAAGAAATGATGACATTGGAACATTTACAGCAAAATGGTGGGATCTTGATAACATGATACGAAGCGAAATAAGTAAATCAGAAAAAACCAGGAACTGTATTATTCTATATGTAGGTGGAACATAATAGTGAAACTAAGACATTAATAAGAGTGTGGTGGTTACGGGGGGGAGGGGGGAATGGGAGAGGAAAGGGGGGTGGGGAGGGGCTCAAAGAAAACAAGATAGAAGGTGACAGAGGACAATCTGACTTTGGGTGGTGGGTATGCAACATAATTGAACGACAAGATAACCTGGACTTGTTATCTTTGAATATATGTATCCTGATTTATTGATGTCACCCCATTAAAAAAATAAAATTATTAAAAAAAGAATCATTAACTATTTAAAATATACAATTCAGAATTTAGAACATTCACAAAGTTGTGCAATCACCACTTCTGTCTAGTGCCAAGACATTTGCAACACTGTAAAAGTAAACCCTATACCCATTAAGTAGTCATCCCCATTTCTCCCTCCAAGCCCCTAGCAACCACTAGTTTGCCTCTAAACATTTACCTATTTGCCAAGTTTCATATTAATAGAATTATAAAAAATCTGACCCTATATCTCTGATGTATTCTATTTAGCATAACATTTTTTAAGTGCATCCACATTGTAGCCCATACTTCAGTTTCATGGCTGAATAGTATTCCATTTATGGATATACTACATTTTGTTTAGCCATTATCAGTTGGCCTTTTGGGCTGTTTCTACCTCTTTGCTATTATAAATACTGCTGCTATTTTATATTATGTTTTCATTATTAATAAAAATACTTTATTCCTCTCAAGTACCTTATAACCTTCAATGTGCATAGAATGCTTCATTTGACCCTCTAATAACATCCTCCCAGCTCATCTCGCAGGATTATTTCCTCAGACACAGAAGTTTTAAATGTGTAATTACAAGTCACTCATTTACTAAATGGGAGGACTCGGGTCCTTTGACTCTTACTAGACAGCTCTATATCCTACATGTGAAGATATTTATTCCTTCTTAACTACCTTCTTTTCACCTGGGCCTAATTTTTCTTGGCTGGTGAGGCCACAAAAATTGGTTTCACACTTCAAAATCTACTCAAAACTGCCTAGACTTCAAGCTCCTGGAGGGTAGGGATTATGTTTCCTTCATCTTTACAGTCTAGCAGCCAATAATGTCTATCTAGCTATCACAGAGCTGGCACCAAAGAAAAAGGGGGAAAAGAGGAGAAGGGAGAAGAATGGAATAGAGAGAAGGAACAGAGAGAAGGATACATACCAGACACACGCACACTGTCAAGGTTAGGAAAAAATTTATTCCCATGACTTTGAGTGTTATATTCCCACTGCATATAAAAGGACATGAGTTGAAGGAATCTTGTAAAAAGGCTGGCCTGCAGGTAAACATCAGAGGTATAAAGTGCTGTGGTCAGACACCAATCAACAAAGACACTGCCATTGCATTAGGCCTATTTTCCTTCCCCATTATGAAAAAATGTCACTACCTAAGAACAGAAAGCAATGCGAAAACTAAACACAACTACTATCCTAAAGGGCATTAGTTCTATCATCCCACAGTGCAGGTTACAGACACAGCCCATTCTGGCTCCACGAGAAATTGTGGTTCTGAGTACATAGTTCTATCCAGGCAAACCTTAGACTTATAATCTAACACAAAAAATAGAGTTTCTAGGACACCAGACAGGGTACTAGAAGACATATTCTAATCATGGATCCACCCGAGAATCACACTTCCAGAAGCCATCCAGTTCAGATCCAAATCTTTCCCCCTATTATCTCACACTTAAAAAATGATTTTCCTGCAGCATTTTGGATGAAGTGGATAGCTGTTCACAGTTGGAGGCAATAGTCTGGGGCCTGCAGGCTGTGAAGGATGGGCAATAAAACACAGAAGCAAACAGAAACCCAACCATAAAAATCAGGAACTGATGGAGGGTTATACCCTCTGGTAGTAACTTATCTACAGTTTCCAATAGGAAATGGGAAAGCAATCTTCATATTTATAATCCTGACAATCACTACTTGAAATAGGTAGTACAGTCATCCCTTGCCATACTGCAGTTCACTTTTCATGGTCTCACTGTATTGTGAATTTTTAAATTGTATATATGTAATTTTGTATCGTGAATTTTTCACTGTATTGTGTGATTTTGCAAAACATAGGTGTTTTATATATTTATTATTTTAATTATTTTTGCAGCAAAATAAGCATTTTCTAGCTTAAAAATTAAAAACATTATTAAAACATTATTTGAAACATATTAAAAGAATATTACATTGAAATAAGATACATAGCATACAGTAGATAAGTAGACAAAAACTGGCACATATGGAAAATGCAGCTACGGACACTTCCACTTGAGCTAGTTTGCCCACATGAGATCGTACATATGACACTATTGGCTGATGTATGAGAGGCGACCAACCAGAGCACTGTGTTCTGTATTCTGGGCACTCATTGGCTCAGCAACCAGAGCATCAGTCTCCTCCTTCTCCTGTGTTCAACATCTTGCCTTGTCCATTTCACATGCACATCTGATTGCTGCACATAGTGTTGCTCTTTGGTGTTTTGTTTTTGTGAAAGTTTCATAAAAATTTGAATTTATTTCAAGCCCTACAATGTCACCCAAGTGTTCTGCACCTTTTAAGGCTTCTGGCCCTGAACCCAAGTGCCAGCTGCTTATCATCGCAGAAAAGATGGAACAACTCGACACGCTAAAAGAAAGAAGAAGCTACACAACTGCAGGCCACCATTACAGGATCAACGAATCTTGAATTTGCTAAATAAAGAAGGATGAAAAGAATATAAGGACAATGGCAGCAGTGTTTTTTAACAAGACTGGGAAGAGGGTGGTGACTTCCCACAATAAGGCCACTGTGAGGATTGACCCTGTTGATCAGTGACTGCAGAAAGAAGACTATCTTGCTGGATACAAACACCATCCACACAAAGGCCAAGAAGCTTTATGAAACTTTTGCTGAAAGTGGTGACATTCGCAACAGTGAAGAGGACGACGAGGATGACACAGAAGCAGAACCATCAAGTGCCTCTCCCAACAGACCAACACCATTCAATGCCAGCAATGGCTGGTTTGACAGGTTTAAGAAACACTTTGGACTTAGGAGCGTTTCTCTGCATGGAGAAGCTGGCTCTACAGATAAAGCCAGATTCAAGGAGTACATGAACAACCCACATTCAAAATCATCATTGAGGAAGGGGGCTATAATACTGAACAAGTTTTTTTTTGTTTTTTTGTTTGTTTGTTTGTTTTTGTTTGTTTGTTTTTTAGCTGGAAATGGGGAGAGACAGTCAGACAGACTCCCGCATGCACCCGATCGGGACCCACCCGGCACGCCCACCAGGGGCGACGCTCTGCCCACTAGGGGGCGACGCTCTGCCCCTCTGGATCGTTGCTCTGCCACAACCAGAGCCACTCTAGCGCCTGGGGCAGAGGCCAAGGAGCCATCCCCAGCACCCGGGCCATCTTTGCTCCAATGGAGCCTTGGCTGTGGGAGGGGAAGAGAGAGACAGAGAGGAAGGGGGGGTGGAGAAGCAAATGGGTGCTTCTCCTATGTGCCCTGGCTGGGAATCGAACATGGGTCCCCTGCACGCCAGGCCGACGCTCTAATGCTGAGCCAACCTGCCAGGGCAAGACAAGTTTTTAATATGTATGAGTCGGGTTTATTCTGAAAGTAAATGCCATCTTGCACTTTAATGATGAAAAACAGAGCCAAAGCTCCTGGATTTAAGGTCTAAAAAGACTGTGTAACTTTGATTATGTGGGGAATGCTGCAGTTTTTATGATAAAGCCAGGGCTTATTTATAAGTCAAAAACCCAAGGGCCCTAAAAAACAAGAATAAGAATGTGTTGCCTGTGTACTAGTACACAACCCCAAGGCCTGGATCATGAAATTCCTCACGTCAGATAGGTTTCACCAGTTCTGTATCCTGGAGGTCAAGCTTTATCTGGCAGAGAAGGGCCTCAAATTTAAAGTGATTCTGATCATGGACAATGCTGGAGGCCACATTGTCAATCTGTCAAATGATGGCATGCAGATAGAGTTCTTGCCACTGAACACAACATTGCTAATTCAGCCCATGAATCAAAGCATTTTTCACGTGTTTAAGGCTCTCTATATGTAAAACACCCTGTAAAAAAACCTCATTGAAGTTATGGACAAGGATGAAGATTTCTCCCTAAAGGCATACTGGCATGACTATACTATTGCATCATGTCTCCTAAAAATTCAGAAGGCCATAAAGGAGATAAAGAATGAAACTTTAAATGACAGCTGGAAAAATCAGTGGCCAAAAGTGGTCCATGATTATAAGGGATTATCTCCTGAAAAAGTCCATCACTCTGGTGGATAAGACTGTGAAGCTGGCAAAACTACTGGGAGGACATGGCTTCAATAATATAACTCCTGATGATGTTAATGACCTGATTGATGCCCACTCACAACTGCTGACAGACGGAAAATCTGACAGAGATGATGAAGTCAGCAAGCGAAGAAGAGTAAGAGGAACAAGAGGAACTAAAGTTTTAAGAGAAGAGGAGGTTGGCCTAACACTCAATTGCCTCACAACCATGGTCAGAATGGCCAAAGAACTTCAGCAACTGGCTCAGGAATGAGACCTCCAGATGCTTCATTCATTGCAATTCTCAAATACAATTGAGGGTGGCATATCAGTTTATAAAAACCTTCTCATCTGGAAGAAAAAACAGTGCCAGCAACTTCCCATAACTATGTTTCTCACTTGGAAGAAGATAGCAGTTACACCTATGCCTTTAGCAAAAACAGAAGTTACGGACAAGGGTGAAGATACTGCACCACCTGATTGAGTGCCTGATGAAGTGGTGTCTTCAGAAGAGCTGCAATGCTCTTCTTGGCTGTGCAGTACATTCATCTCATCATCACCTTCATCATCATCAGTACTGCACAGATAATTCATCTTTACATTCATCTCATCATTACCTTCATCATCATCAGTACTGCACAGATAATTCATCATCTTTGCATTCATCTCATCATCATCACCTTCATCATCAGTACTGCACAGATAATTCATCATCTTCATCATTCAAGTTGTAGTATATTCAATGGTGAGTACCCATATAGAATTTTGTATGTTGTTAAAATTACACAGGTTTAAGAGTGTAGCAAGTGTTTAAGAGTATAGGAAGTATTTATAAGAGTGTGGAAAGGTTTACAAGAGGGTGTGGAGGGTTTATAAAGCCTTAAAATATATATAAATAATAAAATAAATATAAAGTTGCTACTTCACAGATCTTTGTCTGTTGTGGAGGTTCTGAAACCTAACCCCCATGACAGATAAGGGACCACTGTATTCTCATTTTATAGGTAAGGAGAATGAAGTTAAATGTAATTAAATGATTTATTCAGCTAATGAGTAGCAAAGCCATTGCTCTAAACCAGGCCATCATGATTAAATTTTAGCTGCTCCTGACACAATTTGTTCGCACCTGGGATGCATCAAAATCAGAGAAGCTGGTTAAAATACAGCTTACCAAGGGTGGAATCATGGAGTGTTCCTGAGAAGCCACCAGGGTGCAGTGAGTTCTGGGGC
Organism: Saccopteryx bilineata; assembly: GCF_036850765.1. Classification (NCBI taxonomy): domain Eukaryota; kingdom Metazoa; phylum Chordata; class Mammalia; order Chiroptera; family Emballonuridae; genus Saccopteryx; species Saccopteryx bilineata. The sequence continues at coordinate 963,051 of NW_027095444.1, forward strand.
TCACCTCCAGGAATGACTGCTGAGTTCACCTTCCGAACACACCTGTCCAAAAAGCTTGAAGTTGACTGCGTGATCACACATACCCCTTAATTACCCAGACTTAGCCTGACCAGACTTTAGTCAAGCTTCTCTCCTCCCTATGGGCCCTGAACCTTGACTCCCCCAAGCCTGAGAAAGCACAAAAATAAATAACTCTTCCTTACCAGCTCATGCCAGGGATGGGCCAACTCGAGAAAGAAACATTTCCCATCAAACTACCCATCCTGATGTCTGTCCACCCTCACTCACTTGCCACTTTTCTCCTCAAAAAGTTTCTGCTAGCCCTGCTTCTCCCTCCCTATGAAAAAAAAGCTTTTCCCTGTTTGGGGTGGAGATGCTTGAAGACCCAAATGTCCTTCATACTGCCATCAGCTTATGAAGCACAGATTTCCTTACCTAAGTCAAGATTTGTTTGTACACTGCTCACAAAAATTAGGGATTATTTCAAAATGCACTTTCAAGATCAGGGAATGTGCAGATACTCTAGTACTTTCAGCCTTTTGTATAGTGCATTTTTACCAATAAAATTAAAGTTAGTTTTCCATCTCATTTGCATAATCAAACAACTTTCTTTGACTTGTTTACTTTTCAGATGTTCTTGTTTAATAAAAAATGCTTTTTTATCACTTCATATTTATTTTGAAATATCCTCTAATTTTTTGAGCAGTATATTTGACCAAGTTTCAGCAATTGACAGAGACTTAGTCTTCACAGAGGGGAGAACCTGGCTACAACATTAGGGTTCTCTTGTGGATGCAGCACCCTGATGGGGAGTTGATCCCATAAAAAACACAAAATGTTGTCACAGGCTGATGGGTGCTTGCTGAGGCTCACTAAGGTCCTTTTTGACCTTAGCTTTAGGATTCACATGAGGCCCAGGGAACCCTAATATTAAAAGGCTTCCTAGGTCTCTAGTTTTTCTCAAAACTCATAGGATGAAATAGTGTAGGCCATGGAATATTCATCTCCAGAGAGGCAGCCGGCATGACAGCATCCTCCAGAACATTTGACAGTTGTCAAAATCCCTCTGGTTGAAGTGACCTTGAAAATAGTTTCCCTCTAAGGAGCTGCCACCCTTGGCTTCTGAACATACAAGGATGAGATGCACATTTGTCATAAACTATGTCTAAGCAGGATCTAGTCTCTGCCTCCCCAACCCTCCACCTCCCAGCTGAACACATGACCAGAGTTCTGCAAAGCCAAGGCCAGTTCTGCAAAGTCACCCAGCCTTGTAAGGAGATTTCATGGAAAGAAAATGTCAAAAATAAAATTAAAAAAACTTTTTTTCTAAATGTTAAATCACTTCTCAAAAGAATTAGCAAGCATTAGGGTTGTCTCTAGTGTAATGTTAAAATGGTGACATGATGGGTTTTTTCTATTAGTAATTATATAATTATGCCCTATGGCAAAAGTCTATGATGTTCCCACCTCTTTTCAGCAACAGAAGAAACTTATTCTTACTCTTTTTCTGAAAAATTATGACTCCCAAAAAATGTGTCTGTGATGCTACCAGTGCAGTTCTGAAGAAACACTGGTACAGCACTCCCAGTAGGTGGCACTCTCTCTTTCCTACTCCCCTGGGGCTAGGCAATAATAGGTTGATGAGAACCATGTGCATTAGGAGGCAAAACCTAGAGTGGAAATAGCTGGGTCTAATCTCCCAGTTTACCACCTCAGGACACTGTGGGCTTACGCAAGGCACTAACCAGTTCAAGTCCCAGTTTCTTGACCTGTGAAAGCAGGCAAATACAACATACAACCAGCCTACCTCATTTAATGGAGAAAATTGCACCTGGAGAGCACTTTACAACAGCAAAGTGTTTTAGAAGAGCAAAGCAGTAAGCATGTATAAAGTGCCATCATTAGGACCTTCAACTCACCCCAGTGCCATTGCTTTTCCCCAAAAAAAGGAAAACATTTTTCACCTTACTGATGTACCCAATGTCTTCATAAATGCTTTTATAAAAAAGAAATACTAACAAATACCAAACTGTGTAATGTATGCAAATTTCTTCAACACAATTCTCTGATAATATGTGCCATAAATTTAAGTAACAGCACTCCACTCATTTAAGGCCTTATTTGAACTCTTGTGTAGTGAGCAAGCAATTTACTACCTAACTCAGATTTTTTTGTCTTTGTAACAGACCAGGAACATGCAATATTTTTCTAAACAAGTCTTATCATAATGTTTCCAATATATTCTACTTCTCATTTTGAACCTCCATTGGAGAATTATTACATTGCCGCCATTTTATAGAGAAGGAAACAGATGCACAAAACAAGTCCATCAAAACAAGCATTTAAGTATGTTTCTCTAGTACTGGGCTTCAAAAAAATGAATTTAAAAAGCAAGTCCATGCCTTGTGTGAATGTGCCTTGTGCAAATGTAACTTGTGTAAATATGCCTTATGTACATTTGCTTGTGGGAGGCCTCCGTGGACCTGGATTTGGAAGGGGATGTCGGAGCCAGAAGCAGAAACATTAGAGCAAGGGTTCTCAAACTTCTTGAAGTTGAGGTGCATTTAAAATCCTACAAATAATTGTAGGTGCACTATATACAAATTTCTGAGAAATATGTTATAATAATTAAGTCAAATATTAAAGAAAAAAATAAAGTCCAAGTGTGCTTTTATGGTAAACAAAATAAATACAACAAAATTAAATTTATTCTGACATTAAAAAATATTTTTGTTACATTTTTTGAGTTATGCTTTTTAGAATTCATAAAAAAGAGGGGTTAAAAAATAAAAAAACAAAAAAGTGATATATATATATATATATATATATCACTTTTTAGTAAGATTTAGTAAATTCAGCAGGTCCAGGCCCGAATGTGTTAAGTTTTTTCATTCTTGTGTTTATGAGAAACATGAACCTGGATGGACTTTTCATCAATTTGCATCTTGTAGAACCAATGCCAGTCTGGAATAAATGGTGTTCTTGCACACCTGGCACTAGTAGAGATATATCCCTGCTTCTGAGGAGCAGGTTTCCTAATGAAGGGTGGGACAGGCACCTCACAACCCTGGGGCATTGAGACTACCAGCTCCAGGCCTGCCTCAGGCAGGGAGGTCTCACTCCGCTGCAGCCCCACCAGGCCCTGGATGGAGCCATGTAGTCAGTCATCTGGCTGAAACCTGCAGAGCCAGCTCCTATGCACCATCTGGAGGGAGGAAATGAATCACAGTAAACCTAAACCCTGCTCAGCTCACTGGTTGTCATGGGTCTTTGTGCTGGCTGGTTCTGGATCCCCACTCAGCATGCCCAACCTGGCGGGAGCCTTCTCCAGCTTGCATGGACTGGACAGAATTCAGGTCTCTTGTTCTTCCAGATGACTGTGTGATCTGTGTTCCCATTTCTCCAGTTATAGCAAGTGCTAGAACATAGAGGGAAGCAACACAATCTAGGGGGAGAGGTGGCCACACACCACATGGGGGTGCATGCCTGGGTCCAGCCCCGGGGGGGATTCAGGGGTACCACAGGAAAAGACGGCATTGGCACAAATCAAGTGAGAGAGCTGAATTCTTTTCTTTCTCTTTATTCTTTGGTTAGCATTTACTGCCAGGCATCTCTGCCAACGGCTGTTCTAACTTTACATTTTATGCACACACATTAAGTTACAATCACATGGTATTTTGAATACATCATTGTTTTAGTTTCACTATGGTTAAATATTTCCAGATAACAGTTAATTCATATCTATAAACTACAAATCAGGTGGTAAGTCATTCAAAGTACAGTTATACAATAACTTGAATAGTAATATCAATATCGGTACAAACTTCTAAGAGATTAGTACTAATTAATAATTCTATTTTACTGTTGTTGTGAGTCAAGGGCACAGAGAGATAGCAGATAAAATCAGCAAGGACTAGCAAAGGACCACCGCTTGCTCAGGCAAATACCCTTGAGTTCATGTAATGTCCTAATTCTTTTTTCACAAGACTACAAAAGGCTTGCTATTTAAGAAACTGACATAGCATTAAGAGTAACTTTTACTTAAAGATACATAGAGTGCACCTGCAAGATAGCTAGTAGCAACATAATATCAGAAGGCATTAATTGCTATTGCTGCTATGAATCCCACCACATTCCTCTCCTTATTCTTGGAAAATACAAAAATCTCATGAGAATGTTTTACTGAGAAAAGCCCAGCAACTGCCTTCAGAGAAAAAACAAGTCTTTTAACAAAACATTCTTTACTTGCCAGCTGCCCTCCTATCCAAGGCCATGCAACAGGCCACTCCACTACACTTTACCTAAGATTCTAATGTTTAGTTAAACTTTATTCATTTACTATATTCATATACTAGTTAAGTTCTAACTTTATTCTTTCTAACATGATTAATAAGAAGAAATTCTCCTACAAACTTAACCCTTTATGAGGGATATCATGGCCAGCCTTTTATGTTTATGAGCCCAGTTCAAGGGGCTTACAGGCTTTTCTGTGGAACTTACACCTTCTGTCTCATTTCCAAAGAAACTACTATGAATCTACAGGGAAAGCACGGTACTATTATCCCTGTGCCATAAATAATAGCACACACCCAGAAAAAGGGGGGATATAAGGCCAGATTAATTCAAAAGATCAAAGAGGGAAGTAGCATTGTGCCTTTCCTTTGTGGTGACTTTGTCAACCCACAGCCATTGGTCTTCACTGCGGTGACTCTATCAACCAGTAGCCATCAATCTTCTTTTGCTGTGACTTTGTCAATCAGCAGTTGTGGATCTTCTCCTGCTGTGACCTTGTTAGCCAGCATTAGTGGATCAGCTTCCTACAGGTGCAAATCACCAAGGCCTCAGTTCCCCTCTCTGCAGCTCATTGTCCCCCCTATAAACAGCTGAGAATGACAGTTCCCTTCTCTGCAGCTCAGTGTCCTCCCTATAAACAGCTGAGAATGACAGTTCCACACTCTGCAGCTCAGTGTCCTCCCTATAAACAGCTAAGAATGACAGTTCTCCTCTCTGCAGCTCAGTGTCCTCCCTATAAACAGCTGAGAATGACAGTTCCACTCTCTGCAGCTCAGTGTCCTTCTTATAAACAGCTGAGAATGACAGTTCCACTCTCTGCAGCTCAGTGTCCTTCTTATAAACAGCTGAGAATGACAGTTCTCCTCTCTGCAGCTCAGTGTCCTCCCTATAAACAGCTGAGAATGACAGTTCCACTCTCTGCAGCTCAGTGTCTTCCTTATAAATAGCTGAGAATGACAGTTCCCTTCTCTGCAGCTCAGTGTCCTCCCCTATAAACAACTGAGAATGACAGTTCCCCTGTCTGCAGCTCAGTGTCCTCCTTATAAACAGCTGAGAATGACAGTTCCCTTCTCTGCAGCTCAGTGTCCCCCCTATAAACAGCTGAGAATGACAGTTCCCCTCTCTGCAGCTCAGTGTCCTCCTTATAAACAGCTGAGAATGACAGTTCCCTTCTCTGCAGCTCAGTGTCCCCTCTATAAACAGATGAGAATGACAGTTACCCTCTCTGCAGCTCAGTGTCTTCCTTATAAACAGCTGAGAATGACAGTTCCCCTCTCTGCAGCTCAGTGTCCTCCCTATAAACAGCTGAGAATTGAGAGTTCCTTTCTCTGCAGCTCAGTGTCCTCCCTATAAACAGCTGAGAATGACAGTTCCCCTCTCTGCAGCTCAGTGTCCACTCTATAAACAGCTGAGAATGACAGTTACCCTCTCTGCAGCTCAGTGTACTCCCTATAAACAGCTGAGAATGACAGTTCGCCTCTCTGCAGCTCAGTGTCCTCCCTATAAACAGCTGAGAATGACAATTCCACTTTCTGCAGCTCAGTGTCCTTCCCTATAAACAGGTGAAAATGACAGCTGTCCTCATCTCTCTTGCAGGTGGGTCAGTGGATAGGCCCAGCCATTCCTGTCACTGATGAGTGTCCCCTTGCTCCACTACCCCCTTTTGTCCTTAGGGACAAGCCCTGAGGTAGCAAGGAGTGGATCATGTCAGAACTTAGAAACACATGTGGGCCTTGTTTTGCTCACTTGAAGTGGTTTTTTTCACCACCGGATTCTTCTCCACCTCTGTGAGTGCCCTCTGCCCTGTCATCCTTCCAAGTCAGCTCAAGTCCTCCTCACCCTACACAAGTCCTGACCACCCAGTCCACAGTGGGTTCTCCTGGCCCTCATTTCCTATAGCATCTGTTGTCCATCCCACTACTTTGGGCTTATATTACTTGTGTTATCATTTCATTTCTTGTGTATACATGTCATCTCTACCACTATATCATAAACTCCTTAAAGTCAGAGATTATGAAGCAAACTCTCGGGAATGCCCTACAATGCTTCCCATCACAGAATTTATCTTAAGAAAATTATCACAGTTACTTATGATTGGTTAGTGGCGACCAATATATTAATAACAACTACTCCAAAAGTGTATTTTCTCCCAGTCCAGCCTGAAAGAGCAGTGACAGTCTTTCCCTAACTTGTCACTGTCACCTGCTTCCTAGTTCTCTACACGCCGGGACAAGTCCTTTGGAAATGGCTGTCCTCTGGTCCTCCAAAAACTCTGGAGACTCCTGTACTGGGTGAGGGTGGGTGGGGTTGTTGCTAAAATACCCTGTAGGGTAGTACTTGCTTGGCAAACTTCTGAACTGCCACCAGTTCTTCAAAAAACAACCACAACATTCTCAACAATTCTCAAAATCAATAAAACACTGTATTCTAGGGGTAATTCTGAAGTTAAATGAAAAAAGATGGTAGAACTCTTGAAGAATGGGGAGTCGCTGACCAGAGAAGGCCCCTCAGTGATGGGGAGGACTCTGCTCTAAATGGTGCCAAGGCTCAGTGGCAGACAGGAGATGGGGGGTCCAGATAGGGTGGGCTTCAGTGCCCATTCCCAGATGCTCAGACCCAGTCTCCTCACTGATGCTTCATATTTGATTAAAAATAGGTAAAGCTTTGCCTGATCTGTGGTTGTGCAGTGGACAGAGTGTTGACCTGGAATGCTGAAGTCGCCAGTTTGAAACCCTGGGCTTGTCCGGCGAAGGCACATACCTCAAGTAAGGAACAACTAAAATGAAGCAAATATGACTTGACATTTCTTGGTTCTCTCTCTATGTAAAATTGATAAATAAAATCATTTTGAAAAATAGACAAAGCCTTTTGTTCTTCAAGCAGAGAATATATGTAAAATAAAATGCGTCCAGTGTTAAATTTAACATTATGATGTGAATAGTTTGTGTCAAGTCCTTTACTTAATGCAAGCTTTGATAAAAGAACAATAAGAGGAAGACTACTCACTGAGTGAAGGAATAGAAAAGGAAAAAAGTTCTCTCTTTTAGGCCAACATTAGACTTTATCCCTATTTTAATCCAAATCACATCTGCTATAGAATAATAAACAGCTAAAAAATAGCAATTTACTCTTGGAGAGTGCCCTGTATCTACAAAATGCCTTTATCTGCATTGCCTAATATTTTTTTCCTCAGAACAACCCTCGGAAGTAGACATAGTTCCATTTGTCTGGTGAACAAATCAAGTCTCATGGAGGCCAATTGAGAACCTCGATGTGTCATGGGTAGTGAATAACAATAAGACCTCAAAAGTTGGCCATGTATCCATTAATTTTGCAAATAATTATAAAGGATCTACTCTAAACCAGCTCTGTTCCAGGTGCCAGGGACAAAATGATGGGCAAAATCCACACAGGCTGTCTGAATGAACCTCGGAATTAATTAAGGAGACAAGTGTTAACTAAGTAATAACAAATAAATGTAGCCTTGCAGCTGTGATTGGAGGAACAGAGGTGATAACAAGAATTTTCTCAGACAGGGAAACCTGGGCTGAAAGGAGAGTTCAGGGGGAGAGACAGGGTGAGAATTTTCTAGACACAGGTAGCTTCCAGAAACTGAGGTCCACATTTGGGCAGGCAGTGCATGAGAGTGTGGAAGGTGAGGATAGAGTTTGGGGCAGTAGGTGGGAGTTAGATCATGCAGGGTCCAGTTTGCAATGATGTGGGCTTCTGCCAAGTCCATTGATTTTCCCACTAAGAACATTGATGCTGCCAAAATGTCTTAAGCAGCAGAATGATTCTGAGAAATATCCATGATTGAAAAACATTTTCATGGACAATGTCATCATATTCCTACCCCACAAAAAGTTCAAATCCAACTGAACAATTAGAGGGGGTGGGAGTGACAGCTTCGCCACTTGCCACAGTGGTACTCAGATGGCTCTGCACCTGACACAGATCATTAGTCCTTCCTTTTTTCATCCAACCAAACATCTCTACAGAGCCTACCACTTAAGCTTCTGTGCTGGGTACCACCACAAACAATGATGTCTCAGACTCAGCCTCTTTTCTGGGACAGGAGCCATGTGGACAAAGAGTTGTAATACAAGGTGGAGAGTGACTTCCTCTTGTTAAAGGGAAGGGAAATAATCACAGAATGACTGTCCTCATGTTCTAGAGACGCTTGGGCTTCACTGTTTTCTGACACAGCAGTGAGGTCACAGACCATGCTGAGTCATTCTGTTTTATGCAATCTCTCTCTTTACTTTTGGACATACACAAGCTTTATTTCTAAAGTTTTGCAATTCAAAATTTGACTCTGGCCCTGGCCGGTTGGCTCAGTGTTAGAGCGTCGGCCTGGCATGTGGGGGACCTGGGTTCGATTCCCGGCCAGGGCACATAGGCGAAGCACCCATTTGCTTCTCCACCCCCCCTCCTTCCTCTCTGTCTCTCTCTCTTCCCCTCCCGCAGCCAAGGCTCCATTGGAGTGAGGATGGCCCAGGCGCTGGGGATGGCTCCTTGGCCTCTGCCCCAGGCACTGGAGTGGCGCTGGTCACGGCAGAGCATCACCCCCTGGTGGGCAGAGCATCGCCTCTGGTGGGCGTGCCGGGTGGATCCCGGTCGGGCGCATGCGGGAGTCTGTCTGACTGTCTCTCCCCGTTTCTAGCTTTGGAAAAATGCAAAAAAAAAAAAAACCCTTAAAAAAAATTGACTCTGGGTCAGTTGCTTTCCAGGGATTTTGCTGACAATATGGAAGGGTTTTAATTAGCCTATTTGAATCTTCTTCAACTCAGGAAAGTTTTCTTTAAGTTTAAATACATTGTTAGTTATTGCTTCTAGTTGGAATGTTCTGATACATCCTCAGGAACATACAAAATGATTAGTTGGTTCTCTAGTCTGCCCTATATGAAGAAATAGATACGTGTGTGAATACATATCTGTGCATATATACATACATGTACATACATATATACACATGTGTGGATGGACAATTATATATTATCTGTTATGCATATATGTAGAATATCATCTTATCTTGCATTTTTACTATCTCTGTCTTTTTTCCTTTGAATTCTGAGAGAGCTACTCTGTTTGCGTTCCTCATCACTGATGTAATGTTCAGTAATATCCATTCTTCTCATTACTGCCTCTGATGAGAGTTTACATTCTACTTTATTTGTGATTCTTTCATCCTTTCTTATTACACCAGTTGTCCTGACTACACCTCTGGTTCTTCTCTCCTTCTAGTTTGCTGATTTTGTTTCATAGGTAACAAGTCTTCTAGTTTTTTATTGAGGCAGCTAAACAGTTATTAAATTTTTTCTTGTTGTCCCTACAGTAAATAGTTTTAAGAAGCCTGCTCTGCCTCTGAATTTTCAGAATGATGTTTGTTCTCACTTATTTTGCAGAAAGTTCTGTCTCATAGAAAACATGTTCTTATTGCTTATATTATATTATTTTTATTAAAACTCAATCAAGGAGCCATCTATCCAGGCCTGTATTCGCCAAGAGACAAGGAGACTGGAACATCCTTGACCTAACTCTCTGTTTCATTTAGCCCTTATTTAAAATCCCTTGTCTCATCCCTAAACTGCTATGCACAGTTCCGACCAGTCTCGAAAGCTTGAATAGAATTTTCCTGCGAGCAGCTCTGCCAGGATCCTGTGATGTATTCCCCAACTCTGACCAGCTGCTCTCTGGTGTGTTAACATATGAGGTAAATAAAAACTTCTCACTGAGCCTGCTACCAGCCCATTGCTCATGAGATCAGTAACAACAATGATATCAAGAACCTGGCAAGTCCCTCGCCACCACCACTTCTGCCCACTGGAGACCACAATCTCTGCATGGAAGTGTTACCCTGAAAGTAACAGAGATTTTATTGTGGTAACATTAAATTATTTACACATTAGCCACACACTCATAGAGATGGATGGACAGTTTTCTAGTGAATACAAACCTTGCACTGCATACACAGGGAGCCCATGTGAGATGGGCACAAAGGGTACCTTCTACCTGCTAGTAAGGAGACAGTTTTAGTTCCTGTATAAGCACAGGTGGGCTGCTCATTGCAGTTACAGCTCAGTTCTTCAGCCATGTAGTGTGTGAAAATCTCTCAAGTTCTGGTGATGGATTAACTGTCAGCCATTTTCCCTGTATTTTTCACTTGAGTACTTTATTCAGGAACTGAGAAAGGTTATGGAAGGACCATTTAAACCCCACTCAACACATTTTTATAGAAATTTCTTCTCCTTAGTGTCAAAATCCAACTGCAAGAATTATCTGAAAGCTAAGATGATAATAGGATAGGAAATATGAGAGCTGGGAAAATGCATCTACACCTCCTGGCTCTGCACAGTCTCATCATCTACTGAACGGAGAATCGGCAATGCAAGCACAAGTATAAGGATTTAAACATTTTGGCATTTATCCTGGCTGCTCTTAAGGAAATGATTCCAGGAACACCAAGCTAAAATATGCCCAGAAACTTAATGGCAATCAAACCAAACATAAGAACAAATATAAATGTAAATGTTCAACTAAGAACTAAGATCTCTAGACTCTGGGTCTAGCTCTGTTCCCAGCTGGCTGTATGACTTTTGAAAAACTCCTCTAAGCCTTGGGGTCACTCATTCATTTAAAAGGCTGCAGCTCTGAATTAGGGATTCCTAACTAGGAAAGATGTTTGACAGAACTGTCCCATGCACATGATGAGTGTGAGGGCAGATAAGGAATTGAGAACACCTAAATCTCTGCCCAAGGTGGCAGCCAGGTCTAAAATCCCATGGTTTTATGAAAAATAAATTTGTCAAATGAGAAGTAGATTTCTCAGTGATATTTGGTCCTACAGCCCATAACTTCCCTAAACTTCCCAGTTTCTAGAATGGCTTATCCCAAGCTTACTTCAGGGCACTGGTGTGCACTTTCCAAAGAGGTAATGTTACTCAGATTGCCAAAGCAGCTCTGCTGGACTCAAACAGTGACAAACAGTAAATGTACAACCCATTAAAGAAAACCAGGCATAAAATAGTTTAGGCAAATGTATATTGCACAAAGTTTTATCTTATTTTTTCTTTCTTTCTTTCCAGTTGGGTGAGGAAGGAGAGAAAACCTAGGGTGCTTATATTTCAAAATAAAAAATGAAAATGTTGCCCTCTTGTGGTGCCTTCACTGTGTCTCCTACTTCTACAGGTCACACAGGGACACCTCATAGGGTTGTACATTCAAACAGACTATAATGGAAATGGCATTCTATGGGTTATATACTGTACATCCTAGATAACCACACAGCAACACTTACATGCATATATGAATATATATGTACATATTCAACATATACACATATACCAAACACATATACACAAGTATATACAACAAATATGCCCATTCATAAACACTAATGCATATATACAAACACAAGCACTTGCATAATACATAGCATGCACAATACTTGTATACCTAGTATATATGCATGCACATACCTGAAAGTATATATGCATCCACACATACACACATGTTCAAACACACACTTACAATAAGCCTGCATAAGCATACACATATATGTACCACAAACACGTATATACAAACATGTAGACAAAGTCATATATCTGCACAAGCACATACACACTGACTCCATGACAGTATACTATAATTAATCATGTACAGTCAACAAAGTGTTATTCAGCACTTACTATATGCCAAGCACCATTCTAAATAATTTACACATATTAACTCACTTAAACATTGAAAATTCCAAGAGATCTTTCTTATTTTTATCCCCATTTTATCTATGAACAAACTACAACAAAGGAAAGTTTAGTAACTCGCCTGTGGTTACAGAACAAGTAAGGATTAAAACCATTATTTGAATAGGGTTTATATTCAAAACTATTCAAATGCTAATTAATTTTTCTAAGGTATTTGAAGGAATATCTGTGGGCAAGAAAATTGTGACAATGTCTGTAAGGCAATAAAGTTGGACTTCACATCAGCCCTTTCAAAATGGTCTGTTTCTTTCCTGAAGCCTTCTCTAGGTATTCATGTCCCTTGTTACCATTCCCACTCTACCCTACACACACACACACACACACACACACACACTCACACACTCATTCTGAAAGTCTGTCATATATCCACCTTATATATGCACACATGTGTAGTTACTTAAAACTATATCCAATATTTATTGAGAGCCTGCTATACAGAAGATGCTTTTCTTATGTCTCTACATTATTTCTCATAGCATCCATGAAAGGTGATGAGTATTGTTCCTATTTCATAAGAAGAAACTAAAGCACAGAGAGAGGAAATTTACTTAAGAACGTATAACTAGTAAATGTCAGATTGGGTGTGAAAACCAGGCATTCTGGCTCCAAAGCTCTTGCTATTTTCACTATGCCACCCAGCTTCTCTCTTTTCACCCCATAAAAATTCTTGCCATTTCCAACACAGTTCACAGCAGTTGGGAAGGACGAAATCCAGAGAGCCAAAAGATTTAAAGATTTTGAAATGCAACTGCTGAATTAGTTTTTGTACACAAGGACAAATTATATTCTAGTTTTATCCCTTGAATGTGTGTTTCCAATTTTCCTAGCACTATTTATTGAAGAGGCATTGTATGGTTTTGGCTCCTTTGTCAAAAATTATTTGCCTATATATATGTGTGTGTTTTTATTTCTGGGCACTCAATTCTGTTCCATTGGGCTGTGTGTCTCTCTCTATATAACCTTTGTCTTAGAGAAAAGTTTATGAATTTAACCCTAAAGGCAAAGGAAGTAAAAGTGAAAATCAATGAATGGGACTATATCAAACTAAAAAGATTACAGCAAAAGAAATTACCATCACCAACAACAAAAAGGCAACCAACTGAATGGGAGAAGATATTTTCAAACGACAACTCTGACAACAGGTTGATATCCAAAATATAAAAAGAACTCATACAACTCAACACCAAACAACAAACAATCCAATTTAAAAATTGGCAGAGGACCTGAATAGACACTTCTCCCAAGAAGACATACGAATGGCCAACAGACACATTTAAAAATGCTCAACTTCACTAGGTATTAGAGAATGCCAAAACTACAATGAGATATCAACAAGACAGGTAATAACAAGTGTTGGAGAGGCTGTGGAGAAAAGGTTACTTTATTCCCTGTTGGTGAGAATGTAAAGTGGTACAGCCATTATATAGAGGTTCCTCAAAAAATTAAGAATAGAGTTACCATATAACCCAAAAATCCCTCTTCTGGGCATTTACCTCCCCAAAAATGAACATATGTGTGTATTTACAAAGATATATTTAGTCCTATGTTCTATGCAGCATTACTCACAGTGGCCAAAACATGGAAACAACCAAAGCGTCCTTTGGTAGATGATTGAATAAAGATGCAGTACAGCCTGCCCTGTGGTAGCGCAGTGGATAAAGCATTGACCTGTAACACTGAGGTCACCGGTTAAAAAAAACCTGCACTTGTCTGGTCAAGGCACATATGGGAGTTGATGCTTCCTGCTCCTCCCACCTTTCTCTCTCTCTCTCACTCTGTCTCTCTCTCTCTCTCTCTCTCCTCTCTAAAAATGAATAAATTAATTTAATTTTTTTTTAAAAAAGATGTGCATATATATTATGGACTACTACTCAACCATAAGAAAGTATTAAATAATACCATTTGAAACAACATGGGTGGACCTTGAGACTGTTATGTTCAGTGAAGTAAGTCTATCAGAAAAAAACTAAGAACCATATGATTTCACTCATATGTGGGATATGAAACTGAAACTCACAGACACGGACAAGAGTATGGTGGTTACAAGAGGGAAGGGCACGGGCGAGTAGTGGTGGGTAAGGGAGCCAAATACATGGTGACAGAAGATGATCTGACTTCAGGTGGTGGGTACACAATTCAATATACTGATCACATACCGTAGAAATGTACACTTGGGAGCTATATAATCTTATTAACCAATTTCACCCCGATAAATTTAATTTTAAAAATTAAGTTCAATTATATTAAAAGTTTTAAAAATACAACTGCTGGATTGAGCTGCAAATAATATAAATTGTATGGCCTGTTTAGGATAAAGAAGTATAATAAAGGTTTTGCATCCTTACAAAATTATGGGTAGGCCTAAAAGAGCAGGTCTCTGGTCTGGGCCTGACTTCTAAAACACCACTGCAAAACTAGTAAAAGTGGAACTTTTAACTTTGTCACATTCAGGAACATGGGATTAGGAAGATGCTGCTCCAGCTGCTGGCTCTGGGTCACACTGTGCCAGCTATGATCTGGGGATCAGGAGGTTCCTTTAGAATGGCTGGCCCTGGGCCATAGCCAGTCTGCAACCATCTGCTTCACCACCCTTCCCTCTCTCCCTTCTTTCTCTCTCTCTCTCTCTCTTCCCCTCCTGCAGCCATGGCTCAATTAGCTCCAGCAAGTAGGCCTTGAGCGCTAAGAATGGCTCCTGCTTTCACCTCAAGCACTAAAAAATTGCTTCAGTTGCTAAGCAAGTGACAAGGCCCCAAATGGGCAGAGCATCACCCCTAGTGGGATGGCGGGTGGATCCCAATCCGGACACATTTGGGTGTCTGTCTGCTTCCCCTCCTCTCACTAAAATAAAAAAATTAAAAAAAAAAGAAAGCTAGCCCTGGAGTAATGTCATGCCAGCTGGACTCTCATGAGTAGAACAGATGCCTCCAGCCACACCACCATTCTCCCTTCCAAACTGATTTCTGAATTTGTTTCCTTTAAAGTGCACCCCATTGGCAGAACCCAGATCATTCCTAAATCCCTACTGCAAGGATGTCTCAGAAAGAAAGCTCAGTTTGTCAGCCTGCACAATACACAGGCACAAGAGAAAGACAGAAGCAGGAGTGGAGCGATCCAGTCTACACTTCCCACCCCATCATTTTGAAGAAAAAAGAAGTAAAGGTCTAAAAGAAATGTCTCCGATAATACTATATTTAAGTAAGGAAGCCTGTCAGTCATCTAGCAAATAGTTCCACAGAGGGAACCACTGACTCTGTCCATTGGTGAAGCCAGTACTTTGTGATCCATTAGTACTGCCTGAGGTAATGCTTTCATGAAAGCAGGGGATTATGGGCCAGCAGACTTCCAGTCCTCACACTGAGAGGAGGCAGACATGCCCTCCAGAGGCTGGGAGAGGAGAGGCACTCTCTGCGAGCTATTCTTTACTGGTCTCTCACAATGGGGACCCGGCCCAACACTGGGCATTTCCTCTCCACACACTGAGAAGTTGGCAGGGAGAGAAGCCATCCCCATCCAAACAAAGCAAAATGAAACACTTCCCTCTCTCAATTCTCAAGTCAAAAAAAAGTGTTGCAATGACTCCCTTCTTTTTTTTTTATTTATTTTTATTTTTTTTATTTTTTTATTTTTTATTTTTTTTATAATTTTATTTTTTTAATGGGGTGACATCAATAAATCAGGATACATATATTCAAAGATAACAAGTCCAGGTTATCTTGTCGTTCAATTATGTTGCATATCCACCATCCAAAGTCAGATTGTTTTCCATCACCCTCTATCTTGTTCTCTCTGTGCCCCTCCCCCTCCCCCTTTCCCTCCCCCATTCCCCCCTCCCCCCCGTAAACACCACACTCTTATCAATGTCTCTTAGTTTCACTATTATGTCCCAACTACGTATGGAATAATACAGTTTCTGTTTTTTTCTGATTTACTTATTTCGCTTCGTATCGTGTTATCAAGATCCCACCATTTTGCTGTAAATGTTCCAATGTCATCATTTCTTATGGCTGAGTAGTATTCCATAGTGTATATGTGCCACATCTTCTTTATCCAGTCATCTATTGATGGGCTTTTTGGTTGTTTCTATGTCCTGGCCACTGTAAACAATGCTGCAATAAACATGGGGCTGCATGTGTCTTTACGTATCAATGTTTCTGAGTTTTGGGGATATATACCCAGTAGAGGAATTGCTGGGTCATAAGGTAGTTCTATTTTCAGTTTTTTGAGGAACCACCATACTTTCTTCCATAATGGTTGTACTACTTTACATTCCCACCAACAGTGGATGAGGGTTCCTTTTTCTCCACAGCCTCTCCAACATTTGCTATTACCTGACTTGCTAATAACAGCTAATCGAACAGGTGTGAAGTGGTATCTCATTGCCGTTTTGATTTGCATTTCTCTAATAGCTAAAGAAGATGAGCATCTTTTCATATATCTGTTGGCCATTTGTATTTCTTCCTGGGAGAAGTGTCTATTCATATCTTCTTCCCATTTTTTTATTGGATTGTTTGTTTGTTTGTTGTTGAGTTTTATGAGTTCTTTGTATATTTTGGATATTAAGCCCTTATCTGAGCTGTTGTTTGAAAATATCATTTCCCATTTAGTTGGCCTTCAGTTTATTTTGTTACCAGTTTCTCTTGCTGAGCAAAAACTTCTTAGTCTGATGTAGTCCCATTCATTAATTTTTGCCTTCACTTCTCTTGCCATTGGAGTCAAATTCATAAAAAACTCTTTAAAACCCAGGTCCATGAGTTGAGTACCTATGTCTTCTTCTATGTACTTAATTGTTTCAGGTCTTACGTTTAGATCTTTGATCCATTTTGAGTTAACTTTTGTAGAGGGGGAGAGACTGTAGTCCAGTTTCATTCTTTTGCATGTGGCTTTCCAGTTTTCCCAGCACCATTTATTGAAGAGGCTTTCTTTTCTCCATTGTGTGTTGTTGGCCCCTTTATCAAAAATTATTTGACTATATATATGTGGTTTTATTTCTGGACTTTCTATTCTGTTCCATTGGTCTGAGTGTCTATTTTTCTTTCAATACCATGCTGTTTTGATTGTTGTGGCCCTATAATAGAGTTTGAAGTCAGGTATTGTTATGCCCCCAGCTTCATTCTTTTTCTTTAGGATTGCTTTGGCTATTCGGGTTTTTTTATAGTTCCATATAAATCTGATCATTTTTTGCTCTAATTCTTTAAAAAATGTCATTAGAAGTTTGATGGGAATTGCATTAAATTTGTATATTGCTTTGGGTAATATAGCCATCTTGATTATATTTATTCTTCCTAGCCAAGAACAAGGTATATTCTTCCATCTCATTATATCTTTTTCAATTTCCCTTAACAATGGTTTATAGTTTTCATTATATAAGTCCTTTACATTCTTTGTTATGTTTATTCCTAAGTATTTTATTTTTTTTGTTGCAATCGTGAAGGGGATTATTCTTTTGAGTTCCTTCTCAGTTGTTTCATTGTTGGCATATAGAAAGGCTATTGACTTCTGTATGTTAATTTTGTATCCTGCGACCTTACTGTATTGGCTTATTGTTTCTAGTAGTCTTTTTGTGGATTCTTTGGGGTTTTCGATGTATAGGATCATATCATCTGCAAAAAGTGATACCTTTACTTCTTCTTTTCCGATATGGATGCCTTTTATTTCTTTGTCTTGTCTGATTGCTCTGGCTAGAACCTCTAGTACCACATTAAATAAGAGTGGAGAGAGTGGACAACCCTGTCTTGTTCCTGATTGGAGGGGGAAAGCCTTCAGTTTAGTGCCATTTAATATGATGTTAGCTGATGGTTTATCATATATGGCCTTTATCATGTTGAGATATATTCCTTCTATACCCATTTTGTTGAGAGTCTTAAACATAAAATTGTGTTGTATTTTATCAAAAGCCTTTTCTGCGTCTATCGATGAGATCATGTGGTTTTTGTTCTTTGTTTTGTTGATATGGTGTATTACATTAACCGTTTTACGTATGTTAAACCATCCTTGAGATTCTGGGATGAATCCCACTTGATCATGATGTAATATTTTTTTAATATGTTGTTGTATTCGATTTGCTAGTATTTTGTTTAGTATTTTAGCATCTGTATTCATTAGAGATATTGGTCTGTAGTTTTCTTTTTTTGTGCCATCCTTGCCTGGTTTTGGTATGAGGGTTATGTTGGCCTCATAAAATGTGTTTGGAAGTATTGCTTCTTCTTCCATTTTTTGGAAGACTTTGAGTAGAATAGGAACAAAGTCTTCTTTGAATGTTTGATAAAATTCGCTGGTATAGCCGTCAGGGCCTGGACTTTTATTTTTGGGGAGGTTTTTAATGGTTCTTTCTATTTCTTCTCTACTGATAGGTCTGTTTAGGCTTTCTGCTTCTTCTTGACTCAGTCTAGGAAGGTTGTATTTTTCTAGGAATTTATCCATTTCTTCTAGGTTGTTGAATTTAGTGGCATAAAGTTTTTCATAGTATTCTACAATAATTCTTTGTATATCTACGGTGTCAGTGGTGATTTCTCCTCTTTCATTTTGGATTTTGTTTATATGAGTTCTTTCTCTTTTTTCCTTGGTAAGTCTTGCCAAGGGTTTGTCAATTTTGTTGATCTTTTCAAAGAACCAGCTCCTTGTTCTATTAATTTTTTCTATAGTTTTTCTGTTCTCTAATTCATTTATTTCTGCTCTGATTTTTATTATTTCCTTTCTTCGGCTGGTTTTGGGTTGTCTTTGTTCTTCTTTTTCTAGTTCCTTAAGGTGGGATGTTAAGTGGTTCACTTGGGCTCTCTCTTGTTTGTTCATATATGCCTGAAGCGATATGAACTTCCCTCTTATCACTGCTTTTACTGCATCCCATAGATTCTGATATGTCGTATTGTCATTTTCATTAGTCTGTATATATCTTTTGATCTCTGCACTTATTTCTTCTTTGAGCCATTCATTTTTTAAAAGTATGTTGTTTAGTTTCCACATTTTTGTGGGATTTTTTTCTTCTTTTTTGCAGTTGAATTCTAGTTTCAAGGCTTTATGATCAGAAAATATGCTTGGTACAACTTCAATTTTTCTGAATTTGCTGATGTTGTTTTTATGGCCCAACATATGGTCAATTCTTGAGAATGATCCATGTACACTGGAGAAAAATGTATACTCAGTCACTTTGGGATGAAATGTCCTGTAGATGTCTATCATATCCAGATGCTCTAGTGTTTTGTTTAAGGCCACTATGTCTTTGTTGATTCTCTGTTTGGATGACCGATCTAGAGCCGTCAGCGGTGTATTGAGGACTCCAAGTATGATTGTATTTTTGTCAGTTTTTGTTTTAAGATCAACAAGTAGCTGTCTTATATATATTTTGGTGCTCCTTGGTTTGGTGCATATATATTAAGAATTGTTATGTCTTCTTGATTCAGTGTCCCCTTAGCCATCATGAAATGGCCATTTTTGTCTCTGAGTACTTTTCCTGTCTTGTAGTCAGCATTATCCGATATGAGTATTGCTACACCTGCTTTTTTTTGGATGTTATTTGCTTGGAGTATTGTTTTCCAGCCTTTCACTTTGAATTTGTTTTTATCCTTGTTACTTAGATGAGTTTCCTGTAGGCAGCATACAGTTGGATTTTCTTTTTTAATCCATTCTGCTACTCTGTGCCTTTTTATTGGTGAGTTTAATCCGTTTACATTTAGTGTAATTATTGATACTTGTGAGTTCTCTATTGCCATTTTATATCTTGCTTTCTGTTAGTTTTGTGTCTTGTTTGATCCTTCTCTTTCGTTTTTCTATCTTTTGTTTTTATTTGTTTGTATTCCATACATCTTTCCTCTGTTGCTATCTTTTTTATCTCATGTGCTTCTGTGGTGGTTTTTTCAATGGTGGTTACCTTTGAGTAATGAAAAGGGTCCCTACCCTGTTCATTGTAGCGAACTATTTTGTGAGTACTTTTGCACTCCATCGTCCTTTGCTACTGTTAATCTCCATCTTCTCCCCCTCTTTCTTTTTGTTGTTGTCACAGTTTAAATTTGGTTTTATTGTCTTCTTCTTGGAGCTTTTACTTGTGGCTCTGTTTTTTTTTTGTTCTTTGTATCTGATTGGAGAACCCCCTTTAGTAATTCCTGGAGTGGGGGTTTTCTGATGATAAATTCCCTCATCATTTCTGTATCTGTGAATGTTTTTATTTCTCCTTCGTATTTGAAGGACAGCTTTGATGGGTATAGTATTCGTGGCTGAAAGTTCCTCTTTTTCAGGACTTTAAATATTGGGGTCCACTCTCTTCTAGCTTTTAGAGTTTCTGCTGAGAAATCTGATGATAATCTAATGGGCCTTCCTTTATATGTTGTATTCTTCTTTTCCCTGGCTGCCTTGAGAATTTTTTCTTTGCTGTTGGTTTGTGTCAATTTCATTATCATATGTCTTGGAGTAGCTTTGTTGGGGTTAAGAAAACTTGGAGTTCTGTTTGCTTCTTGAACTTGAGGCTTTAGTTCTTTCCACAGGCTTGGGAAGTTCTCATCTATTATTTGTTTGAGTGTGTTCTCCATTCCATTTTCTCTCTCTTCTCCCTCTGATATACCTATTATTCTTATGTTATTCTTTTTGATGGAGTCAGATAATTCTTGTAGGGCTATCTCATTTTTTTAAATTTTTGAGTCTCTTTCTTCTTCTCTCTGTTGTGCCTCAAGTTGCTTGTCTTCTATTTCACTAATCCTCTCTTCTATCTGACCTGTTCTATTAGCTAAGCTTGTTACTTCGTTTTTCAGCTCGTGAATTGAGTTTTTCATCTCTGTTTGATTTGTTTTTATAGTTTCAATTTCCTTGGACATATATTCTTTGTGTTCATTGAGTTGTTTTCTGAGCTCCCTATATTGCCTTTCTGTGTTTTCTTGTATATCTCGGAGGATTTTTAGTATTTCTATCTTGAATTCTCTGTCATTTAGCTCCAAGGTTTCCAATATATTAAATTTTTTCTCCATAGATTTTTCCTCATCTAGCTGTGTTACCTCTCTTTCTTTTGTATCCATGATATTCGATTTTCTCTTCCTTAATGGCATCTGAGGGTTGTTTTGTTGATAGTATCAATGAGATTTAATAAAGAATAAAAAGTTAAAAAAATAAAAAATCGAAAAGAGTTGTTTTTTTTTAAAAAAATTAATAATGAAATAAAGAAAAATAAAATAAAATAAAAATTTTTTAAAAAAGGAAATTATTCCCCCCCTCCTTTTTTCCTCTCCTCTCCTCTCCCCTCTTTCTTGAGAAAATCTTGTGGTGGACTGTGAGTTATAACAAACAATGCCTGTGATGGAGGGCCTGAATTGGGGAAAAGTAATAAAGGGGCAAAAAAGAAAAAAAGAAAAAAAAAAGAAAAAAGAAAAAAAAGAGCGTATGGACCCACAAAAAGCAAACAAGGAAAAAATTTGGGTCAAGAATAAAATGATTTGCTTCTAGGTGTTGGTTGTCTAAGAGTTATGATGAGAGGAATAAGAGGAAAATGGAAAAATGGGGGGACAAATTAAAAAATTACTATTGTATTTAGTGGAACAAGAACTAGATAAAATGGAGAGCCAGGGATGTGAGTACTGCTAGTGAGTTAAAAAGGTGAAGTAAAACCCCCCCAAAATGCCACAAACATAGGTTTGAGTCCCAGATAAGATAATTTGTTTGTTATTGAGGTTTGAATGAGAGGAGATGTAAAGGAGAAAGAAAGAAACTAATATAGAGGGAGAAAAGAAAGAGAGAGAGAGAAAAAAAAGAGGGAACCACTAAAAGAAGAAAAAAGAAAGGAGAGAGAGAGAGAGTTCAGGGTTTTAGAGTGCAACCCTCATAGAGAGAAAGGAAGAGAAGAGAAAAGATAATGGGAGATGTAACACTTATGGGTAGTGTAGTTCAAGGAGAGGAGAGAGTAAGACCAGTAGAGAGTTAATCGGCCAAATTGGAGGAGGAAAAAAAAAGTATCAAGAATGAAGATAAGAGAAACAAACGAACAAATATAATAAAATGTGATAGGTTATAAAGTCTGCAGATTATTCTTGATTTTGAGAGGTTATCTTCTTGCTTTTTCTTTTCTCTCTCTCTTCCTGGTCGGTGACTCTGTTCCCCGGGTTCTGCCCCTTTGGCACGCTCAGGTAGAGGCTTGCAGTTGATAAGTCTCTATGGCAATGTCATGTATTGTGTTTTAGTCTTGTGGGAGTCGAGGCTCATTAGCATTTATAGGCTCCGACAGTGAGAGAGTCCGTGTTCCTGGAGCCTTTCTCCTAGTCTTTTCTTCCTCAATTAGTAGCCTGATAATCCAGCTATGGGGTTGCTGCTGCCTCTGCCTGGATAGTAAGAGGCTCAAAGAGCTGGCAACTCCCCACTCTATTTCCACTCAGCCCAGGGCTCTGGGTAAGGCTCAGTCAGTCAGAGCTGCTAGCATAATCAGGCGGGCTTTCCGCCCACTCAAAGACCACTGGCTCTGCCACTCTGTCCGGTAACACAAGCGGGCGCCCACTTCTGGGGGGCGCTTGGAGGAAACTCTCACTCACTGTCTGCGACCAGGATATCCAGCCAGCAGTCTCACACTCTGAGTGAAACCCCCAACCGCAGGGAAAAGTTGCAGCGTTGGAATTGAGTCTCGCTCCGTCCCCGTGCGTGGCTTTTGCAAGGCGCTGGGGCGGCTCGAGATTCCGCTTTGGCCCACACAAAGGCCCCTGACTCTGCCTCTCTCTGTGATAACACGGGCACACACTGCCGAGGCACTCGGAGGAATCACTCACTCCTTATCTGCGCGCGCAAACCAGGATATGAGGTCGGCCGCGGTTCCCTCTGAGTGAAACCCTCACCAGCACGGAAAATCTCCACCGTTGGAATTAGTTCTCACTCCCTCCCATGCGTGGCTTTCCCAGGGCGCTGGGGCTGCCCAGAGACTCTGTCCTCGGCCCACAGAAAGGCCTCTGACCCTGCCTTTCCGTGGGGCAACAAGGGCACCCACTCTCGGGGCCTAGGAAGAAATTCTCACCCACTAACTGCGCACCGACCAGGAGACCGGGTAAAATGGCCGCTCCGCTTGTCTTTCTTTGTTTGGGTTTGGCGCGAGTGGTAGCTTGTATTGCCCGGGTTGCCACAGGATCAGATTTTCCTCGGCTTGGATCTGTGTGCCACAGCCTGATTCGGCCGTTTGTGTCGCGGCAGCCTGGTTCTATTCACCCCCTTTGCCTGCCTCAGTTTCTATATTCACAGTTACCAGAGAAAGCCGCCCTGTTTAGGTTAGTGAGGAAGGCGGAGCATTTCTTACTCCCTATTTCCTTCGGGGTTTGGTTATATATTTAGCCAATTTTTCACTCAATCATACCTTTGGGTGTATTGCGAAGCATCTGGAAGCTCCAAGTATAGGTTTTTCTGTTTCTGGTTGAAGATCTTGTTGAGTTTTGGGGGAGATTTATCGGTATCGCTTCCTACCCCGCCATTACTCTGACGTCCGACTCCCTTCTTTAAAATCATGTTTATTTTAATCAGCCTGTGTCAGATGGGCTGCAAACCAGATGTGACAAGTCAAAGCAACTGTACAGTTATTTGAATAAATTTCTCTTTAAAATGGAAAGTTTATTTCTGAATACCTTTTATGGACCAGATACTGTTCTAGGATATCTACCTATTACTTGATAAATCCTCATGTCAAACTAAAAAATAATAATCAGTACTCTCTCAATTTTGCCACTTGGGAAACTGAGGCTCATAAATAAACATTTTTGGCCCAATCATTCAGCTATTACTCTGTGGAGCTGAAATTCATACCTAACACTTTATTCCATAGCCCTCACAATCCCAATTACATGAGTATTTCTCGGCCTTTTTTAGCCACATATCACCCAAAAAACTTTGCCATGCATTCCTTTTGGTAGCTGATATTACACAAACAATAGAGACACTGTATTTTCCAAATAATGGTTATTAAATTTTATTTCCACATATAGAATTATTGTAGGATCATATTTATTCTACTCTTTCAAACTATACATCATCCCAGTCTTCCAGGGGTTATAATGATACACTGTTTCCCTGTATTACAACAACAACCAATAAAAAAATAATTGAGAAGTTAAGAAAATTTTCAAAAAAAAGTAAAGAGTCATAAAATTTATAAAAAGCAGTCAACTTAGAATAAGATATCCCCCAAATAGAAGTTTGAATCTTTTGTGAGTTGGCTTCTTCATTTACACATGTGTGATATTCCAAATACTTAAAGAGTTGTGAAGATGAATTCTAAAATTTTTGCTATGAAAAAGGCTTTCTTGTTTCAAAGACTATACAAAGGAAGTTGAAGTATTACTTTTGGATAACTAACAAGAAATCTTTAATTAAATTGATCCATATACTTGAATAAACCAATATTCATATTGAAAAACAGTTGTGGCCTTGGCCAGTGGCTCAGTAAATAAAGAGTCAGCCTGGTGTATGAATGTCTGGGTTCAATTCCCTATCAGGGCACACAGAAGTGAACATCTGCTTCTCCCCTTCTCCCTCTCCTTCATTTCTCCCTTTTTTTCTCCCACAGCCAGTGGTTCAATTAGTTTAAGTGTGGTCCCAGGCACTGAGGATAGCTCCATAGGACTGTATCAGCCTCAGGCACTAAAAATAGCTTGGTACTCAAACATCAGCCCCAGATGGGTATGCTTGGTGGATCCTGTTTGGGGTGCATGCAGGATTCTGACTCACTATCTCCCCTCCTGCCACTTAAAAATAAAAAAATCAGTTGCTTCCTTCCTTAGGTTGATGTGAGTATAATACTCTGAAAGATAATTGTCAGAAGTCTATGGACTTCTAAACTTCTAAAGAATGAAGTTTTGGTTTGATTTTTTTACACTGGACCCAGGAACTGTGCCATAGTGAAAGAAAGCTGGCTTCTAAAGCCACTTTATTATTTTCATTTCAACTGGGTTGAATTCTCTTCTTCATCTTCCCATTATTAATTGGCTATCAATCTCATCTCTTTCTTTGGGACTTTATTTGCAAGCTTATTTTTTGTTAAAGTTGTTTTTCTTTGTTTCTTTTCCTCCCTTTCCTTCCTTCCAAGATATTTTATCAATACTTTACTCCCAGATCAAAATTAAGAGTATTAATGGTGAGAGTTACAACATAGGAATTAGGAATATGGAAGATACCCATCTAGAGAGCATCTTCCTTTGGTTTTTCGTTAAGATCTAGAACTGGGTCACTTTCTAGGCTTGGTCTTAAAAACTTCAGCCCAAGGCATTGATCAGCAGCAGATTTTTCCCCCAGCTTTATTTAACAAGAAGTAGAAGCCCCAGCAGGGCCCTGATTTCAAATACTAGGCCTGACTCTGTTTCCCCACCTTGTAAGAAGCAATTTTAACACCATCAGCCCAGAGGAACCAAACTTGCAGCTGCCAAGCATGCTTTCAGTTATTCAGTCCTGATGACAGTCTGTCCATGGCTTCGGTCCCACCACCACTTGGTGTTTCTGATTCAGATCTTATTCATGAGATGTTTACTCTATTTTTAAAATATTTATACATGAAAGAATTTAATTTCCTCTTTTTAAATTAAAAGTGTCTTCAGTTTGCATGTTACATTCTTATGGATTCAGTCCTTAAGATTTAAGTTCCAAAGATACTGGACAGAGAAATATTTCTCTAAGCAATTTGAACAACCCTATACCTGGGCAATACTCTCAATAATTCTATGGGAAAGTTAGTATCTACTTAATTCAGCAAATATTACATTGTCAGATAAACAACAGAGCAACTGGAGAAATTTCTGGATTTCTGGCTAAGGAGTTAAAATTCTAAAAAGAGTAAAAATATGGCACCCAGCTCCAGGACCCCGTCCTCCAAATCCATAACAGGCATCATGAATTAATCACATTTACTCCTTCCCCCCTTACCCTTGAAGTAGCCTCACTTCTCAACACCCAGCACAGTCAACTCACTCCAGTTGCTCTGACCCAAGAAATAAAACCTATTTTCCATGTCTAGCTCAAGACCATAAAAGCAAGAGTGTGGACAAAACGAGAGTCATGTTGACAAGAACTCATTACAACAAATATGAGTTCCGTTTATAAGACATGCTAGAATTAATGCTTACAATTATAAAATAATATAAAGAATATCTGCTGAGAACAGCCAAGGGTAGATATGTTGCCTTTGTTCATTTGTTTTACATTATAGACTAAATAAACCTTACTAAAATCTACCTCAATTTAAAAAAATCAATTTTTAAAAGTTAAAACAGAGAGAGATGACGTCAAAGTAATGGCGGGGTAGGAAGCGATACCGGTAAATCTCCCCCAAAACTAAACAAGATCTTCAACCAGAAACAGAAAAACCTATACTTGGAGCCTCCAGATGCTTCACAATACCCCCGAAGGTATGGTCGAGTGAAAAATTGGCTAAATATATAACCAAACCCCGAAGAAAATAGGGAGTAAGAAATGCTCCACCTTCCTCACTAACCTAAACAGGGCGGCTTTCTCTGGTAACTGTGAATATAGAAACTGAGACGGGCAAAGGGGGTGAATAGATTCAGGTCACGGCACAAAGAGCCGAACCAGGCTGTGGCACGGAGATCCAAGCCGAGGAAAAACTGATCTTGTGGCAACCCGGGCAATACAAGCTAACACTCGTGCCAAACCCAAACAAAGAAAGACAAGCGGGGCAGCCATTTTACTTGATCTCCTGGTGGGTGCGCAGTTAGTGGGCGAGAGATTTCTTCCTAAGCCCCGGGAGTGGGTGCCTGTGTTACCCCATATCTCTTCCTTAATGGCATCTGAGGGTGGTTTTGTTGATAGTATTAATCAGATTTAGTAAAGAATAAAAAGTTAAAAAAATAAAAAAATAAAAAATCGAAGAGTTGTTTTTTTTTAAAAAAATTAATAATGAAATAAAGAAATAAAATAAAATAAAAATTTAAAAAAAAGGAAATTATTCCCCCTCTCCGTTTTTCCTTTCCTCTCCTTTCCCCTCTTTCTTGAGAAAATCTTGTGGTGAACTGTGAATTATAACAAACAATGCCTGTGATGGAGGGTCTGAATTGGGAAAAAGTAATAAAGGGGCAAGAAAAAAGAAAAAAAAAGAATAAAAAGGGGGGTATGGACCCACAAAAAGGAAATAAAAAAAAATTTGGGTCAGGAGTAAAATGATTTGCTTTTGGGTTTTGGTTGTCTAAGTGTTATGATGAGAGGAATAAGAGGAAACCAGAAAAATGGGGGACAAATTAAATAAAATACTATTGTATTTAGTGGAACAAGAACTAGATAAAATGGAGAGCCAGGGATGGGAGCACTGCTTGTGAGTTAAAAAGGTGAAGTAACCCCCCCCAAATTCCACAAACATAAGTTTGAGTTCCAGATAAGTTAATTTGTTCATTATTAAATGCTAATGAGCATCGACTGCCAACGAGACTAAAGCACAATACATGACATTGCCATAGAGACTTATCAACTGCAATCCTCTGCCTGAGCATGCCAAAGGGGCAGATCCCGGGGTACAGAGTCACCGACCAGGAAGAGAGAGAGAAAAGAAAAAGCAAGATAACCTCTCAAAATCAAGAATAATCTGCAGTCTTTATAACCTATCCCATTTTATTATATTTGTTCATTTGTTTCTCTTATCTTCATTCTTGATACTTTTTTTCCTCCTCCAATTTGGTCATTTAACTCTCTGCCGGTCTTACTCTCTCCTCTCCTTGAACTACACTACACATAAGTGTTACATTTCCCATTATCTTTTCTCTCCTCTTCCTTTCTCTCTATGAGGGTTGCACTCCAAAACCCTTAACTCTCTCTCTCTCTTTTTCTTTTTTCTTCTTTTAGTGGTTCCCTCTTTTTTTTCTCTCTCTCTCTTTCTTTTCTCCCTCTATATTAGTTTCTTCCTTTCTCCTTTATTTCTCCTATCATTCAAACCTCAATAACAAACAAATTATCTTATCTGGGACACAAACTTATGTTTGTGGCATTTTGGGGTTTTTTTACTTCACCTTTAAAACTCACTAGCAGTGCTCCCATCCCTGGCTCTCCATTTTATCTAGTTCTTGTTCCACTAAATACAATAGTATTTTATTTAATTTGTAACCCCATTTTTCTGATTTCCTCTTATTCCTCTCATCATAGCACTTAGACAACCAAAACCCAAAAGCAAATCATTTTACTCCTGACCCAAATTTTTTCCTTATTTCCTTTTTGTGGGTCCATACCCCTTTTTTTATTCTTTTTTTTTCTTTTTTTTTTTTTGCCCCTTTATTACTTTTTCCCAATTCAGACCCTCCATCACAGACATTGTTTGTTATAATTCACAGTTCACCACAAGATTTTCTCAAGAAAGAGGGGAGAGGAGAGGAAAGGAAAAAAAAGAGGGGGAATAATTTCCTTTTTAAAAATTTTTTATTTTATTTTATTTCATTATTAATTTTTTTAAAAAGAAACAACACTTCGATTTTTTACTTTTTTATTTTTTTAACTTTTTATTCTTTATTAAATCTGATTAATACTATCAACAAAACCACCCACATATGCCATTAAGGAAGAGAAAATTGAATATCATGGATACAAAAGAAAGAGAGGTAACACAGCTAGATGTGGAAAAATCTATGGAGAAAAAATTTAATATATTGGAAACCTTGGAGCTAAATGACAGAGAATTCAAAATAGAAATCCTAAAAATTCTCTGAGATATACAAGAAAACACAGAAAGGCAATTTAGGAAGCTCAGAAAACAACTCAATGAACACAAAGAATATATGTCCATGGAAATTGAAACTATAAAAACAAATCAAACAGAGATGAAAAACTCAATTCATGAGCTGAAAAAGGAAGTAACAAGCTTAGCTAATAGAACAGATCAGATAGAAGAGAGGATTAGTGAAATAGAAGATAAGCAACTTGAGGCACAACAGAGAGAAGAAGAAAGAGACTCAAAAATTAAAAAAAATGAGATAGCCCTACAAGAATTATCTGACTCCATCAAAAAGAATAACATAAGAATAATAGCTATATCAGAGGGAGAAGAGAGAGAAAATGGAATGGAGAACATACTCAAACAAATAATAGATGAGAACTTCCCAAGCCTATGGAAAGAACTGAAGCCTCATGTTCAAGAAGCAAAAAGAACTGTGAGTTTTCTTAACCTCAACAAACCTACTCCAAGGCATATCATAATGAAATTGACACAAACCAACAGCAAAGAAAAAATTCTCAAGGCAGCCAGGGAAAAGAAGAATACAACATATAAAGGAAGGCCCATTAGATTATCATCAGATTTCTCAGCAGAAACTCTACAAGCTAGAAGAGAGTGGACCCCAATATTTAAAGTCCTGAAAGAGAGGAACTTTCAGCCACGAATAGTATAGTATACCCATCAAAGCTATCCTTCAAATATGAAGGAGAAATAAAAACATTCACAGATACAGAAATGATGAGGGAATTTATCATAAGAAAAACCCTATTCCAGGAATTACTAAAGGGGGTTCTCCGATCAGATACAAAGAACAACAACAACAAAAAAAAAACAGAGCCACAAGTAAAAGCTCCAAGAAGAACACAATAAAACCAAATTTAAACTGTGACAACAACAAAAAGAAAGAGGGGGAGAAGATGGAGATTAACAGTTGCAAAGGACGATGGAGTACAAAAGTACTCACAAAATAGTTCGCTACAATGAACAGGGTAGGGACACTTTTCATTACTTAACGGTAAGCACCATTGAAAAAACCACCAAAGAAGCACATGAAATAAAAAAGATAGCAACAGAGGAAAGATGTATGGAATACAACCAAATAAAAACAAAAGATAGAAAAACAAAAAGAAGGATCAAACAAGACACAAAACTAACAGAAAGCAAGATATAAAATGGCAATAGAGAACTCACAAGTATCAATAATTACACTAAATGTAAATGGATTAAACTCACCAATAAAAAGGCACAGAGTAGCAGAATGGATTAAAAAAGAAATCCAACTGTATGCTGCCTACAGGAAACTCATCTAAGTAACAAGGATAAAAACAAATTCAAAGTGAAAGGCTGGAAAACAATACTCCAAGCAAATAACATCCAAAAAAAAGCAGGTGTAGCAATACTCATATCGGATAATGCTGACTACAAGACAGGAAAAGTACTCAGAGACAAAAATGGCCATTTCATAATGGCTAAGGGGACACTGAATCAAGAAGACATAACAATTCTTAATATATATGCACCAAACCAAGGAGCACCAAAATATATAAGACAGCTACTTATTGATCTTAAAACAAAAACTGACAAAAATACAATCATACTTGGAGACCTCAATACACCGCTGACGGCTCTAGATCGGTCATCCAAACAGAGAATCAACAAAGACATAGTGGCCTTAAACAAAACACTAGAGCACCTGGATATGATAGACATCTACAGGACATTTCATCCCAAAGTGACTGAGTATACATTTTTCTCCAGTGTACATGGATCATTCTCATGAATTGACCATATGTTGGGCCACAAAAACAACATCAGCAAATTCAGAAAAACTGAAGTTGTACCAAGCATATTTTCTGATCATAAAGCCTTGAAACTAGAATTCAACTGCAAAAAAGAGGAAAAAATCCCACAAAAATGTGGAAACTAAACAACATACTTTTAAAAAATGAATGGCTCAAAAAAGAAATAAGTGCAGAGATCAAAAGATATATACAGACTAATGAAAATGACAATACGACATATCAGAATCTATGGGATGCAGCAAAAGCAGTGATAAGAGGGAAGTTCATATCACTTCAGGCATATATGAACAAACAAGAGAGAGCCAAGTGAACCACTTAACTTCCCACCTTAAGGAACTAGAAAAAGAAGAACAAAGACAACCCAAAACCAGCCGAAGAAAGGAGATAATAAAAATCAGAGCAGAAATAAATGAATTAGAGAACAGAAAAACTATAGAAAAAATTAATAGAACAAGGAGCTGGTTCTTTGAAAAGATCAACAAAATTGACAAACCCTTGGCAAGACTTACCAAGGAAAAATTAGAAAGAACTCATAACAACAAAATCTAAAATGAAAGAGGAGATTTCACCATGGACACCGTAGATATACAAAGAATTATTGTAGAATACTATGAAAAACTTTATGCCACTAAATTCAACAACCTAGAAGAAATGGATAAATTCCTAGAACAATACAACCTTCCTAGACTGAGTCAAGAAGAAGCAGAAAGCCTAAACAGACCTATCAGTAGAGAAGAAATAGAAAAAACCATTAAAAACCTCCCCAAAAATAAAAGTCCAGGCCCTGATGGCTATACCAGTGAATTTTATCAAACATTCAAAGAAGACTTGGTTCCTATTCTACTCAAAGTCTTCCAAAAAATTGAAGAAGAAGCAATTCTTCCAAACACATTTTATGAGGCCAACATAACCCTCATACCAAAACCAGGCAAGGATGGCACAAAAAAAGAAAACTACAGACCAATATCTCTAATGAATACAGATGCTAAAATACTAGCAAATCGAATACAACAACATATTAAAAAAATAATACATCATGATCAAGTGGGATTCATCCCAGAATCTCAAGGATGGTTCAACATACGTGAAACGGTTAACGTAATATACCATATCAACAAAACAAAGAACAAAAAACACATGATCTTATCAATAGACGCAGAAAAGGCTTTTGATAAAATACAACACAATTTTATGTTTAAGACTCTCAACAAAATGGGTATAGAAGGAAAACATCTCAACATGATAAAGGCCATATATGATAAACCATCAGCTAACATCATATTAAATGGCACTAAACTGAAGGCTTTCCCCCTTAAATCAGGAACAAGACAGGGTTGTCCACTTTCTCCACTCTTATTTAATGTGGTACTAGAGGTTCTAGCCAGAGCAATCAGACAAGACAGAGAAATAAAAGGCATCCATATCGGAAAAGAAGAAGTAATGGTATCACTTTTTGCCGATGGTATGATCCTATACATCGAAAACCCCAAAGAATCCACAAAAAGACTACTAGAAACAATAAGCCAATACAGTAAGGTTGCAGGATACAAAATTAACATACAGAAGTCAATAGCCTTTCTATATGCCAACAATGAAACAACTGAGAATAAACTCAAAAGAATAATCCCCTTCATAATTGCAACAAAAAAAATAAAATACTTAGGAATAAACATAACAAAGAATGTAAAAGACTTATATAATGAAAACTATAAACCATTGTTAAGAGAAATCGAGAAAGATATAATGAGATGGAAGAATATTCCTTGTTCTTGGTTAGGAAGAATAAATATAATCAAGATGGCTATATTACCCAAAGCAATATACAAATTTAATGCAATTCCCATCAAAATTCCAATGACATTTTTTAAAGAAATAGAGCAAAAAATCATCAGATTTATATGGAACTATAAAAAAACCCGAATAGCCAAAGCAATCCTAAAGAAAAAGAATGAAGCTGGGGGCATTACAATACCTGACTTCAAACTCTATTATAGGGCCACAACAATCAAAACAGCATGGTATTGAAAGAAAAATAGACACTCAGACCAATGGAACAGAATAGAAAGTCCAGAAATAAAACCACATATATATAGTCAAATAATTTTTGATAAAGGGGCCAACAACACACAATGGAGAAAAGAAAGCCTCTTCAATAAATGGTGCTGGGAAAACTGGAAAGCCACATGCAAAAGAATGAAACTGGACTACAGTTTGTCCCCCTCTACAAAAATTAACTCAAAATGGATCAAAGATCTAAACATAAGACCTGAAACAATAAAGTACATAGAAGAAGACATAGGTACTCAACTCATGGACCTGGGATTTAAAGAGCATTTTATGAATTTGACTCCAATGGCAAGAGAAGTGAAGGCAAAAATTAATGAATGGGACTACATCAGACTAAGAAGTTTTTGCTCAGCAAGAGAAACTGATAACAAAATAAACAGACAGCCAACTAAATGGGAAATGATATTTTCAAACAACAGCTCAGATAAGGGCCTATTATCCAAAATATACAAAGAACTCATAAAACTCAACAACAATCAAACAAACAATCCAATAAAAAATGGGAAGAGGACATGAACAGACACTTCTCTCAGGAGGAAGTACAAATGGTCAACAGATATATGAAAAGATGCTCATCTTCTTTAGTTATTAGAGAAATGCAAATCAAAACTGCAATGAGATACCACCTCACACCTGTTAGATGAGCTATTATTAACAAGACAGGTAATAGCAAATGTTCGGAGAGGCTGTGGAGAAAAAGGAACCCTCATCCACTGTTGGTGGGAATGTAAAGTAGTACAACCATTATGGAAGAAAGTATGGTGATTCCTCAAAAAACTGAAAATAGAACTACCTTATGACCCAGCAATCCCTCTACTGGGTATATACACCCAAAACTCAGAAACATTGATACGTAGACACATGCAGCCCCATGTTCATTGCAGCATTGTTCACAGTGACCAGGACATGGAAACAACCAAAATGCCCATCAATAGATGACTGGATAAAGAAGATGTGGCACATATACACTATGGAATACTACTCAGCCATAATAAATGATGACATTGGATCATTTAAAGCAAAATGGTGGGATCTTGATAACATTATACTAAGTGAAATAAGTAAATCAGAAAAAACCAGGAACTGCATTATTCCATACGTAGGTAGGTCATAAAAGTGAAACTAAGAGACATTGATAAGAGTGTGGTGGTTATGGGGGGAGGGGGGAAAGGGAGAGAAAAAGGGGGAGGGGCACAAAGGAAACTAGATAAATGTTGACAAAGGACAATCTGACTTTGGGTGATGGGTATGCAACATAATTGAAAGACAAGATAACCTGGACTTGTTGATCTTTGAATGTATGTATCCTGATTTATTGATGTTGCCCCATTAAAAAATAAAATTTTATAAAAAAAATAAGCTGAGTTATTTGACCCACTGTCTAGAACAGTGGGCAGCAAACATTTTCTGTTAATGTGCCAGTAAATATGTATTTTAAGTTTTGTGGACTAGCAATGTGGGTTTCTTTTAGGCTTTCTGGATAACTTTGTGGTTTCTGTGTAATTTTATTATTACTTATATTATAAAAATATAAGAAGCATTCTTAGCTCACCAGACCTAGTCTTCTGACCCCTGGTCCAGAGCTGTGTGTCCACTAAGATCATCACTAGCGACAATGGATATTTAAGTTAAAATTAATTAAAATTTGATGCAATTTAAAAGTTCCCATTCCCAGGT
Source organism: Saccopteryx bilineata (assembly GCF_036850765.1). NCBI lineage: Eukaryota > Metazoa > Chordata > Mammalia > Chiroptera > Emballonuridae > Saccopteryx > Saccopteryx bilineata. Next base: position 997,295 of record NW_027095444.1, read on the forward strand.
GCACTGGTCACATGTCTAGTGCTCAGAAGCCACCTTTGCTGTGGTGACGGTATTGGCATGGGCTATGGAATGTTTTCATCACCACAGACAGCTGTTGGACAGCACGCTGGGGCTCACCCAGTCCAGATATTGCCAGTTGTATCTCCACAGTGTAGTTCACCTTGGTCCTATGCTCTGCATTTCCTGTCAACTGGAATCCTCTAAGTTGTGTCTAGAGCTTGATCAGATTCATGTTGAGATTTTCACCTCTTGGTGGTAGGGCAAATTTCTTTTTAGGCTGCTGGGTATTTTAAAATATTTATCATGTATTGTATATATAATATATTTATATAATGTCTATATTTTATATATAGATATATTTTTTACTCAGACTATTTTTAAGAAAAATATAGGGAACAAGTAAGCTTTACTTTGTAACAGTATTTAATGTATTAAATACTTTTACTCATTATAAGAATAATATTAGGAACAGTAATTTTTAATATAAAATTCAATATAGTGGAGGTGTTTTTGATGTCTTCTAGCGAAACAGTCCCTCTCAGGTGATTCATCTGTCTTTATAAACCAACAGAGCAAAGACTATTAACCCAAGTGAACAGGCCAGTCTGTTTTTAATGGGGTCATGATAGTAAAAGGTAGCAGGGTAGAATTAAGCACATAGTCTACTTATTTCAGGTAATGGTATGAGAGTATAGGGTTGCTTTTTTGAAGATCCTAGGCATTCCTTTTAGATTGGATGATTTTTAAAAGTGAAATAAAAAGTAATTTAATTTTCTCTTCTAAAATGAACCAGAGAAGCTTACACACCACCTCAACTCTTTCTTCTTTTAGCACTTTTACATTTATTCTGAAACTTACTGGCATCTGAAGACTTAGGGAAACATTGGTGTCTCCCTGTATTACATACACTTTACCTAAACTCAGACTTTTACTCTTTGTGTTAGACCTGAATCCATGAATTTTATTTATTTATTTATTCTTTACAGAGACAGAGAGTCAGAGAGAGGGACAGACAGACAGGAATGGAGAGAGATGAGAAGCATCAGTCATTAGTTTTTCATTGCAACACCTTAGTTGTTCATTGATTGCTTTCTCATATGTGCCTTGACTGTGGGCCTTCAGCAGACTGAGTAACCCCTTGCTAGAGTTAGTGACCGTGGGTCCAAGCTGGTGAGCTTTGCTCAAAGCAGATGAGCCCGCACTCAAGCTGGCGACCTCGGGGTCTCAGACTTGCGTCTTCTACATCCCAGTCCAATGCTCTATTCACTGTGCCACTGCCTGGTCAAGCAAATCCATGAATTTTAAAAGAAAGTAAAAAATGCTAACTGCTTAGATATATTATGCTAGCTGATAATAGCTGATTTTACTTTAATAAATGTTGTTGTTTCATCTTTGGAAGTGTTAGACATAAAACCAACTGGTTTTAGACACTTAGTTATGATTGAATTTCACATGGAATAAACAGATTGTATATATATAAATAAAATACCTAGTAACAAATGTTAGGATGAATTATTTTAAAATGCTATATTTCTCCCTTAAAATTATACATGGAGGCATCTTATACATGGGGAAATACAATACTTTACAGCCTTATCAGTTTTTTTTTCCTTTTGGGGTGAAATTTTGAAAAACACAATTCATTCTATTTAACAAAAAAGCCATTGTAATTTTTTTCTCTTTTTTTAATTTTAATAATTCATGTTAGAGAGAGAAAAGGGGAGACAGACAGACAGATAGTCTGAAACATCAATCTGTTTCTGTATGTGCCCTGAACAATACCAAACCTATGACATTAGTGTATGGGTGTGATGCTCTAACCTACTGAACCCTCTGGTGAGAGCAAGTCATTGTCTTTTGGGGGGAAAAAAGTACTAGAGAAAACCTGATGTAATTAAAAAATAAACTAATAATCTAGTCTGCTGTGGTGTCAACACCAGAAGTCTTTTCTTTGCTCTTAACAGTCAGTGGCATAATCACTATCTCTAATTGTTTAGCACAAAGTGGTCCCTTTCCTAACATGCACTTTTCCTTGTGCCATGGCTGCAGTCCAGACTGAGAGAACTCCTAAGCTCTGGGCATCCAGAATTTACCTGAGCCTGGGTCACCACTTACAAGGTGGGCTCCTTTGGTCACAGAACACCTCCTAGGGTCTTTGTTTCCTCACTTTTATTTTTTTTATTTTTTCTTTTCTTTTTTTTTGTATTTTTCTGAAGCTGGAAATGGGGAGAGACAGTCAGACAGACTCCCGCATGCGCCCCACCAGGATCCACCCAGCATGCCCAACAGGGGCAGCACTCTGCCCACCAGGGGGCGATGCTCTGCCCCTCCAGGGTGTTGCTCTGCAGCGACCAGAGCCACTCTAGTGCTTGGGGCAGAGGCCAAGGAGCCATCCCCAGTGCCCAGGCCATCTTTGCTCCAATGAGCCTTGGCTGCGGGAAAGGAAGAGAGAGATGGAGAGGAAGGGGGGTGGAGAAGCAAATGGGCGCTTCTCCTATGTGCCCTGGCTGGGAATCGAACCCGGGTCCCCTGCACACCAGGCCAACATTCTACCACTGAGCCAACTGGCCAGGGCCTGTTTCCTCACTTTTAAATTTTCTGCTTTATAGCTGAGAACATGCATTGTTAAAGGACCAAGACTTAGGCCTCAGCTCTGCCTTCCAAGAAGCTGAGATACGGGACCTCCCCAAGATCAAGCAAAACTGGGACCAAAGGCATTGCACTGCCAAATCCAGTGCTTGTCACAACTTATAATTATTTTATTTATGTATATTTTTCTTTCCCTCTGTCTACCCCATGACAGTGTAGTTTTTATAAAGACAGAAAGTGAGTCTGTCTCATTCATTATAGGCAACCAGTGTCGAGCACAGGGCACATAACAGAAGTACAATAAGTGTTTATTAGATGAGTGAATAAATACTCATTTGCATACATACACTGATATACACAAATAACAGACACATGTGGACACAGAGATATATGCTCATGTGCAATGTCCATCTATGCACACAGATGTATACACACCCAATCTACCTGGGTACATATAGAGAAATATAATAGTTACACAGAGAACTTGGGAAGAAAATGCCACAATATTAACAGTAAATATCTCTGTAAGGTATTCCCCTCCTCCAGAAGGAAGGAAGGGGCTGGAGCCACAAACTGTGGAATAACAAAAGGCTTTATTGAGTACAGAGTACACATCATGCCCAACAAGGTTCCCTGGCCCAGAGGAAAGATGGAGGCCAGAGAAGTCGCAAGGGGTGAACCCCTGTGAGAGATATTTAAATGGTCCCTAGGGTGGTTGAGCTAATATGACAAGGTGAACTCTCACTGGCTGGCAGACGGTCACATTTTTCCAAAGGACTCCTGGGAAGTTTCTTTTGGTGCGCTTGGTTGTGGGCGGTCCCAGCCAAAGTTCACAGGTCTGGGTTTTCCACATGACCTTCCCCCATTATCCACTGACCTTACAATCTCTGTATGGGAAATTTGTTGTTTTGTTTTTCTTATAATTATTTTCTAGCATTTCTGCAATAAGAATACATTTTATATAATAAAAAGCCTGTTAAAATTCAATATACTTATTGTTAAGCCAAATTTGGAGGGACCTGAAAACATGAAAGACAGAAACAAGGTCCATCGTTTACACATCAACGCTTTATTGTCTAGCTTGGCCAAGCGGCAGCAACTCCGACAGAAATCTGATGGAGAGCGCGCCGGCCCTTTGTTCTACTTAGTTTTTATAGTTTTGTAAGTGGAAAGTACAGAAGCAAAAATTGCAATTAGGAGCCCCTTACCACTATTGGTTATAATCATATGTCCTTTAACATGATGGGACCATGTTCAATTTGCAAGCCATACATCATTTTGGAGAAAACAAAATTTACAAGCCAACACAATGGTAGAAAGATGTCTCTTTACATATTAAAGTCATTCCTATATTATTTAGTGTTTATCCGCCATCTCTGTCCAGAGTCACATGTGTTAACCACACGCATTTACATAGGAGAGGTAGTTTCAGTGAGGACAAATGCCTGCAAATGGCTCATTGCTATGAGAAAAGGTTTATTTTGGTTTTTCTCTCCCTGTACCTGGCTAGCCATTCACCCTTTTCCCCACAGGCATGGTGGAATGTCTGGGAATCCATGTTTTCCTCCCCTTTGCATTTACAATACAATGCCAAGGGCTATCCTGACTGTGCCAATCACACAGTACAGAAACTATTCTCACAATTTCTCTGCACACCTTAACCCAAATTAATAAAATGTTCTCCAAGCCTCTTATAATATTAATATTAATTCTGTAGCCTTTGGTACTTTAAAACACCTGCAGGTGAAATGGCTCAGTGGCTCCTCATTATCAAATCAAAGCACATCATGTTTTATAATAAATTAAGAAGATTTAAATTAAAAAAGTTAAAAAGACAGAAGTAAAAATAGTAGAATGGGAAGTCACTGACTGCAGGAATATGAGTTCCTAGCACAGTGCCTGGTATATGATGGGCAATTTCAAAGGCTTTATGAACACAGCAGGAAGGAAAAAAAGAAAACAAGATGAAAAGAAGGGTGATAGAGAAATCCAGGACGGGAAAGAGGAAAAGAGGAAGAAATAAAGAGAAAAACAAATCATAGCTAGAGAGAAAAAATAGAAAATGAAAGAGATAGAGATTCATCACAATTATACACATTCACATTCTCTCAGATCCCAAGTTTACGATAAAAGTTTTCAGCATTTCACCTACAGAGAGTGCCTAGCTAGCAAAATACTCTGGTACCAGCTGTGAGAATATTCGACCCAGAAAAAGTGCAGAGATAGTGGGTCACTACTGGCATTCCCATCTTGAAAAATGGAGAGCCAGCAAATGGGCTATGGTCTGCACACAGGACTGTCTGATCAGAGAAAGTGCAGAGATTGGGGGGGGTGCTGCTGCTCGCACTGGTCGAGCAGCTCTACCAAAAGAAAGCACAAAGCTAGCAAAATGCTGCAGTCCAGTGTGCAGTGAGGGGGGCAATGCTGTGTATGTGCACAGGGCTGCCAAGCCCCGAGAAGGTGAAGAATGAGCAAATTAAGGCTGTGTGTGCACCCAGGCTACCCCACCAGGACAAAGGGTGGATCTAATGGAGGGTGAGATACAAGAAAGCAATCAGGTAACCCAGCGCAGAACGTGCTCTGACAACAGATAATTAAAACAGGACACGCAAAGCACCTGCCATGCAGCCCCTTTTACACCAGGCAGCCTTGCCCAGATTAAAAGGGCAAGGAGGCTCACACACCCCAGCTGGCCAATTCAGAACCCACTCCTTCAGGTCAGGTGACAGGACAGGCACTGCATGCACCTCTCCCCATCGACAACCCGGACAACCCACAGGCTGAAACTACTCAACACACAATGTAACAAAGACAACATGTTCAAGACTGGGTGAGATGACTAATTCCATTCAATTCAAAGGAACAAAAACCGACAAAGAAAATGGGGAAACAGAAAAATATACCCCAAATGAAGGAACAAGGAAAAAACTCCAGAGAAATATTCTAATGAAATGAACATGGGTAACTGGACAGATAAAGAATTCAAGGCAAACAATCATCACAATGTTCAATAAACTTGAGAGTAGAATAAAGGATCTCAAGAGAGCGCTTGAACAATGAAA